>NW_028321902.1:1816956-2119782 GCF_036245765.1 Copidosoma floridanum | reverse complement strand
TGGAGCGGCTTCTTTTGCCGGACGAGCGAGCTCCTCCTCTCCCTTGGCCCGTGGCAAAGTGGATTCGATGCGGAAGAGCTCTTGGGGATGCTCCCGCGTGCTTACTTACTTGCTACCTGCCGTAGCGGAATGAGGGAGGGAGGCGCGATGGCAGTTCGATTAAAAGCTTTTCCTTGGACCCTCGACTCTCTGATGCTTGGAGAGGCTCTTTTTTTTACGTATTGTTTTTTTTTTTTAATTTGTTTTATTTTTCGTTCACGTTTTTATCGATGAGGTCGGGGGGTTTCTTGATGTTCGACGGCTGTGGGATTTCACTGTGTTATTCGAGATTCCATGCGGGATTCACCGCTTTCACTGGCGATGGATAAGTGACTTGACGAAACGTGGCTCAATAAATTGCACGCTCTTCTCATTACCTCAACCGATCGACAAGAGCATTCTAGTGAGATGTTCATTTTCAAATAGCAACGTTGATGAGAATAATTAATAATTAGTATGTAAATTTTTTTGAAAAAATATTTGATGCTGGTAGGCTAAAAAAATCAATTATCACAAATTTAACGTGTTTGCAGGTTTAAAGATCTTCTATGAAATACTTAACACCCTATGTATTTCAATTGTTTAAAAAAAGAAACTGTCCAGTTTTGTGGAACTAGTGAAATAGTACTATCAACGATATTTTAATGAATTTAAAAAATACAGAAATTCCAACTACATACCTTAAATCTACACAAGGAAACCTTAAATAGTCAAAAGTTGCTACAACGCGTTTAGTGAGAACTACCCGGTCCATATTTGGTTGACTGTATGGTACAGCTACCATAGTTTTCAGCTTTGCAAAATTTTAGGTCAACTATTTGAAAAACAACTTTAATTTACTATGAAAGTTTCTCAAAGTAATGTTTCAAAAGACTAGAATTCAAATTGGTGGCACTCTAAAAAAAAAGTAACGTCCACAGTGGTAGAGGTGTAAATTGGTATCGCTACATAATTTATGAACTTTTCATTGTTTCTAATCTTAATATAACTGAGCTAAGAGGTGATATCTACTGGAAGGACATTATAAATTATTGTTTCAAGTAGTAAAAGTGTGTGTTTCCTTTTTTTTTTTTTTTGCTGCAACGATTGCTCAAACTAGAGAAGGATCAGATGGTTTTCAAGTAGTGTAGGTACAGAAAGAAAAAAAAAATGAGCAGTTTTACGAGATTGGCAAGGAGTCCGTAGATCGACGAGATAATCAAGCAATGAGTTCGAGCCAGGCAAAACACCAAGTCCGAAGCAAATGAGCGAGAGGGAAAAAAAAAAGAAAAATAGTGCAGTATATATGTAGGAAATCGAGAGCAGAGGTGGAATTAGAGGAGCGCGCGGAAAGTAGAAGCTGAGAAAAAAGCTTCAGCGAGATAAGGGATCGAGACGGGGGAGAAGCAGCAGCAGATTGTCGGGTTGAAGGACCTGCCGGCTACTTCTTCTTCTTCGGGCGAAATAAGACAAGCAGAAAAAAGTTGCCGGACTTTCATTTGGCTCGAAAATTAGCTCGGGAGACCGTTTCTTTCGTCTCGACTTTGTCCACCCTCTTGTGCGAGTTCGACGATATTTTTTTTCGGACCAGATTCGATGTCGCGCTTCTGCTGATACGTTGTTTTCGCATACGTGTTTTTTGCTTTCGAAAGTTTTTTGTTTGTTAATCAAGTGATTGCTTAGGATATACGTGGATTCAGGATGAATTTGTGGAACACTTGAAGTTTTTAGTTTTTATTTGTTGGATCAACCCTAATTTACACAAACGTGGTTTTATAGAAAATTGAGATGTCTTTGGTCATAGTCGAGTTTTTTAAGAGTACAGTTTTACATACTTCAGTAAGGATAAGTTGCTCCAAGCAATACAAAACTTTAAGTAATTCAAGTGATTGAGTGAAATTAGAAAGTGGATCAAAAAAATGTGAATAAGGAGAGTGAGGTGACATCTTTTTCTAACATTATTTGGTTGTGTGGCATTGCACAGTTTGTTGTATATTATTTTATTGTAATGACGTTACTTGTCATATTAATACTTATTGTATCAAGGGAGTTTTCTTCTTAAATGCAAATAATCATATTTTGATAAAATATATATATTCAAGTTACACTATTATACTTACAAGTACTCTGAATTACATTTATTTTGTTAACTTAATAACTTAAATAACGTAATGCAATGGCGAGTTTTTTGACATCTTGAGAAAGAAAACTATTACTTAGTAATTGTAGTTATCATAAGTGCTGGGTATGAAGGTGCCCAGAATTTTCCTAAATTATAAACTGTTTTTAATGAACGTAAAACTTTATAAAACATTTAACGACATATTAATTCAGATTAACAAGATTTCTAACTTTATACATCACTGTTGAAGCATTTCTGAATAGAAGTTTAATGCCAAGCAATAGTACATCATGTTACATCAAGAATTGAGGTTTGTACAAGTGAGGTAAAGTAAATGTGTTGAAAAATACTGACCCATCAATATCCTAAATTATTACGAAACTAAACTATTGAATCAACTTTTCAAATGCACTTTTAATCTTTAAACTTTGTGAAAACTTCCAAAAAAATCCTGTACCTAAGTCAAACTGACGATAAAAGCGCAGAAACATGTGTAAATGTTTAGCTACAACGTTGACAGAATTCAGTCGTGTGTTTCATTAATAGATCAGTTACTGGCAATCAGTTAATTCAAAGAATCAAAATCACATCACATTTCTTGAAAATGCATGTGTTAAGTTATCGTGAAACATCGTACTTTGTATCAAATACTAGAAAAAAACTTCACCAGCGTAAATTACCATTCGGTCGTCTTCAAGTGTCCTTGAATCGATCCGATTATCAAATCTCTCGAAACATAAACACCGATGGTAACAGGCACACATGGTTAGTTAATCGCAGTCTCGCAGAGCTCCTCAAAGACAGTGCCTCAATTACATCCTTAAGCAAGTCGGACAGGCTAAGAGGGAGCACCGCGGGCCGGGGAAGAGGAGGGGTGGTAAGTAAGTAATGGGCCCACGTCGATGGCGCTTAGCGCTGCTGTTCGGCAAGATTGAGAGTGGCTCACGTGCAGCCTTTCCCCTCCCCTGATTGCGTATTGCACGTCCGATCTAGTTACGTGAGCTTCTCACTCTCCGCCCCCCCTCCTCCTCTCGTTCTACTGTTGCCACTGCTTACGATGCGGCTAAGGTGGGATGCTCTTCTTTTTTTTTTCCTGCTCGAGAAATTCATGAATATACCGCGTACTTGTGCAAGGTGGTGCTCGAGTTGATGAGGTTCCGCTGGTTTGAGGGTAATCGAGACGGTGGCTGGAACTTTGAAGGATGGGAATTTTATAGTCACGAGCTATGGGGTTCAGTATTGTTAAATAATCTCAACATTAAATTTCAATTGAAAAAAGTTATGTTACACACTACTTTTTTAATGTTCCATCGAAGAAACATAATTTACAGAAGTATAATTACTTGGTTATTGTATGATATTTGATTAAAAACTATATTAGAAAGTGCGGGGGGAATGAGCAATACAAGTAGTTGGATGAAAAAAAATTTATTTCTTAAATCCGAGAAAATGAAATACGTAGTGTGAAAAAGTTTATCTACAACTTGTTGAGAAATTTTAGAAATTTATAAGAATAAAATTTAAATTTAAATTGAAACGACTTATTTTTCATAAGGACTTTTTTTCTCGAAATATTTATTGTTAGAGTAAATGTAGATGTGTGGTACTGCTGTTCCTAAATATTTATGGACTTGTTTTTTTTATAGGTCATAAGCTAAAATTTTCGAAAAACTGACAGTGTCATTGGCAAGTTGAGGGAAAAATACATGTAAATGTCATTTTGTATGAAATATTCAGTAACATAAACTCACGAGTAATGCTTTGAAGGTGAGGTGGCGTTACTTACCTAAAACATAAAAATAAGACAAAAATTATTATTATCGTATACATACAGAAAAATAAATATTAAAAGTATATTGTAATTGATTATTCTAAAATTAGATAAATAATGGAACATAGATAGTTATTTCATACAACCCAACTAATCAAAAAATTGGTAAATACTAGCCAACAATGAATAGTTTCTTTGGACATTAGTCGATTTATTAGCCCATTTTTGTACCTACCTTTTCATTCATATTTTATTTACCATATCTATCCGTATACATATATTTTACGAAACTCTAAACAAACAACACTTTGTTCTATCAAATCATGTACCTCAGTTTCCTTTACAAAAAAAAAAAAAAAAACATTGGCTACTGAATAAACAGCTCTCGAGCTCAAAGGCAAAGAGAAAAATTAAAAAGTAACCAGCCCCCAGCCAGCCATAAAAACAATTACAATCAAAAGTATAGGAAAAAAAAAAAAAGAAAAGAGACGAAGAGGCAAGGAAAAAGATAGTCGGAGTAATGTGGGCTCTGAAAAATCATATTACAGTAATCAACATTAGCTGAGCAAAGACAAGATAAACCAAAAGAAAAATAAATATAGGCACAGAGAAAAGTGAAGAAGGAGAAGCCGTGCCAAAAGAACGAGCACATGATGGGGAGGTACCCAGGGATGAAAAATACCGAGGAGCGGCAATTTTTCTCGGTCCCTGCAACCCACCCAGCGCAGATACCACGTGTTTGTATATACATACAAAACTGCAAGGGCATTAAGCGCGAGCAGCAGCGATTCTGCGTGTGCAATGGATTGTGACTCGTACAGGACGCATTCCAGTGGGTATGTATATATAGACCCCTCTCTCTGGACGCTAGCCAAATCTCTTCCTTCCCCCTTTCCCTCTGCTCCTTACACTCAACTCTCGACGACTTCGACGACTTCGACGATCAAGGAAACATGTACGCGTGTCTGTGTGGTTGTTGCTGCTGTCGTTTCTTTTTTCGCGGGGAAAAACTTGTCGTGGCGCCGTCACGCAGACGGATTTTCCTCCCGGCTCGAGGAAGGAGGGGGACTGGTGTACTGTAGCGGAATTTCGGAATTTTTTTTTTTTTTCTTTTTCGTTGAGCTTGTGATTACCGGTCGTTCGGGGGGTTTTTTCGGAGCTTATAAGCTCGGAGGGGGCATGTGCGTCGTAGACCAGAAAAAGGGAATCAACTCTGGGGCTTTACTTATTTCGCTGCTTCAAACTGGACGAAATTGAAGTTTTTTCTGGTCGGAGCGTATTTTTGCTGTTGGTGCGCAAGTTACCAATCAATTTCTATTGTGAACGATAGAAGGGTACGCTCTTTGTACGCTGATAGAAAAAAAAAAAAAAAAAAAATTGTACTCGATAATCACCTGTCAATTATTGATAAATTGTATTTGGATAAGGGCTGTACTTTTTTCCCTAGTAGCTCTTCACATAAAAATAACGGTATGCTTGTTAACTCTTTCATTGAAAACAATACGTTTTCAAACTTAAGTACATAACTTTTCGATGTCAAATGATTGATACAGCCTTGTGGTATAAAATAATAATTTCATATCGCGTTTTAAGCCTCAAAGATATGGTTTTTGGTTTACGATTGAAGCTTTTGCTACTATTACTATGCGATGGGATAAGTCAAGGATTCACTTCAGTTGATGAACTTATTTATGATATTATAACCAGTTTTTTGAGCCTAACAAAAAAGTTGACACGAGTTGGTCTAGGTAAATTAAAATTCGATTTGAAATCTTTAAGGTGGTGATGTAACCTCAAGAGTTTATTAATAAAGTATAGAGATGCTCCACCATAAAATACTTAAATTAGATCTTTAAGTGAAATTACGAGAAAAAGCTGTTTCAACATTCTACGGTTTGCATAAAACTTTTTTTGTTTTCTCACGTTTTGTTGGAAACAATTTTTTTTAGCACAAACAGTGCATTACATTTTAAGCCAAAAATTACATTGAAAAAAAAATTGAAAAACTACCATGCCCAGGTCTGCGAATCAATGAAAAAAAAAAAAAAAAATTCAATGCTCCAAGATTGTGCAGCACAACACGAGTCTTCCAAAGTATTTGTTAAACAACCAAAAACTAAACATCATTTGCAGTAGTAACCAACTTTTTCGACTTTGAACTCAGGGACAAGTCACCTACACCAAGAAAAACCTGTAAACTACTACTTAAAAAACCTCATTCCAAAAGCTCGCAAAACTTCCGAACCATATTCCCCCAAAAACATCCACCGCGACGGCTCAGCCATCCATCAAGAATCACCAAAAACACACACCCAAGCTACCCCGGAAAAGAACTTAAACTTGCGTAAAAAATTCCGAATCATCGACTTGACAAATCCTGATAATCCCGAGCCCTTCCTCCCCACATCCTCGGAAAGAAAATCCAGCGTCCGAGCTTAGAGAGCCCGGCCGTCGCGTCCGCTCTGACCGACAGTCCGTGAAAACGAACGAGGAACGAAGCCAGAGGGAGAGAGATGCCGTACACGGGGAGCTTAGGTTATCTGCTTACACTATATTTTCCCGAATTAACAGCGGACAAAAAAAAAACGACGTCCGAGGGGGCGTGTTTAATTGCCGGGGAACGAGCTTAGGCGAGCCTTGGAGATTAAGGGTTGCGAGAGTGAATTCTCGCGTGGCGTGGAAAAGTACATAGTTGCACGATATTACCGCCCAGCAAGTACTATCTTGACGAGATCGACACTCGGTGACTGTTTTCTTTTCATCCGATAGGAGCAAAGTCGCGGTGCGATAAATCCGTGAAAAATCGATGGAGATAACGGAGGCAAAAATCATCCGACCCACCCGCAAAAGGGGAACGGAGATAAGGTTACCGGGAACTGTATCTCGAATCGACGCGCGATATAGAAACAAGCAAGGGGTGGGAGAAAATAAATTCCCAGTCGTTAGGCTGGAAAAAAAAAGAAAAGATCGGAATTACAGGGGAGCGCGTAAATAAGCGATAAGAGCGGCTAATTCAAAAATAGTGCGCGCTCGGAGGAGGGTAGTTTAGTGGAGGTGGGGGGGGAGCGACCTCTGCTTGCGAATTATCCCCGCGGGCGGAGATTTATTAAAACCGTAAAAGGGGGAACTGCCTTCCTTTTGCCCTCGGGCTGGAGTCGTTTTCCCCTGTACCTTTTTTTTTTTTTTTTTTTTTTGAAACGCTACGTTTGGGAGCCCGTTTTTTTTCGAGGGGTGTCTTTTACTTTGCGTGCGAGGTTTGAAGGGTACTTGAAAGTTCGTGTGCTTCATCTCACTTTGAAGGTGTATTGAGGGCTGTACGGTAAGAGTCGTTTTTATAATTGAAACTTTGTGTAAGCGCTCGCTTAAGCTCTCTGACGTCAAGTTTCAAGGGTTGATGTTTCAATTAGCGTACAAATTGTGTTACTCTTTTTCAAATCTTTACAAAGATTGATGCTTCTTTGGGTAATTTGAAAGTATTTAATATTGATTTGCTCAACTTAGGTTTTGACCTGGTCATAAATTGTACGTTGGTAAAATTAATAAAGTTCGTGATGATAATCCATTCCTCTGTATCTTTGCTTTTTGAAAGCCAGACATTGCCACTAGCCTTTAAAAAAACATATATTCTTCCGAATAACACTACAGGAATGTACCAATTTTTCAATATTTTTCTCAGACGTATTTTCGAGAAATAATCATTCCTTTTTTAAAGACAGTTTATTTTTAAATTACTTAATTTTAACTAGAAGAAATTAAAAAAAAATATTTTGATTTATTTAAATGGTAGTTCACATACAATTTAATAGTGGACTACCACAAGAGCATATAATAAATTATATAATTAAAATATTTTTTTGTCTCGAAAATACGGGAAAAAATAATGAAAATTATGTTATGTTGTTATTTTTAGTTGGAATCCCCTTAAATGGATGAAATGCACAATGGACTTATGTGTAATAAACACTTGGCTCTGACAATATTTCTATAAAAATAAATTAAAAAGTCATCAAGGGTGTGACAGTAGCTAAAAAAAAAAGTATCGTCACACTGCTTCCTTTCACCTATTATCATTCAGCTCACTAGAAGATTATTTTTCATAGTTCCATTCACATTCAACAGATGGATTATTTGACACTGTTTTTTTTCTTTTCCAATAAATCATTTGAGAAAAAAAAAAAAGTTTCAAGCACACAACGCGCCACCCCTCCAAAAGAGCGCATGGTAAAAATCGGTAATTATAATCGACGTCAACAGCTCGTTCGAGAATGAAGTCAACGCTTATGTTTATCAAGCCCGAGCATGCAGTATGGGGGTAGGGAAACGAGAGCGGGATTAAGCGCCGATGACAGGGGCTGCTCGCTTTAATGAAGCCCCTGGCGGGGTGCAGATACCTGCTCTCGTTGAACGGCTGCCGAAATGAAAATTTAAATGTCGAGACCGGCCCTCCACTCCCTACTCGTTGGCAAAACAAAATGTTAATTTCGTACCAGTGCAGTGTGCTGCTGTTTTTCGGACGGACTTCAAGGTAAGGGAGGGTGGGCTATTTTGTTGCCCGCGTCGCTGTGGCTTTTCCAGGGAGGAGACTGATGGTTGTTGCGAGCTTGTTTTGGACTGTTAATGAGACATGTAAATTGGTACAAAGGTTTTTTTCGTTAAAGTTTTACGGAGTACGATAGTGTCCTTAGGTTATGCAAAGGAACATATATTTATTTTTTTGTGTAAAAGTTTACGGAATTTATTATACGATAATATGTGAATGGACACTCACAAAGTATGTATTATTAGTAGTGATTACAATGCAGTGGTTCGATGGTAAATTTTACGTTTCATTTATTCTTTTGAGATAGAAGCACTGATACCTGACAAATTTTCTTGTTTTTTTATGTTTTAAAATAAAGGCCAATTTGTTTCGAAATAAAGAAATTTTCTGAGACTCATCTCACTATACTTACCGGCCGTAAATGAAGTGCCACTTCGCTGAGCTATAATTAAGTGTAATAGCTCATGAAATTTAGTCGAAACAAAGTAACCAATGGCCATATTTCACTTTCCATACTGTACTTCATTTAACGACCAAAATAAAACGTACACAATTTCTGCAAACAATTTGGTGAAAAGTACTTTGTCAAGTCATAAAAAACGAAGTTAGTACAAAAACAGCAACAAAAAACCGTAAGTATAAAAGCACGGGAGAGGGAAAAACAGCGTCGACGTGTAGCAGCAAAAATTACGGGCAAAGGAAAAGAATAGACTTAAGCGGCGCGAAATCCGTCGGAAAATTTAAGAGCAAGTTTTTTACTGCCCCCGTCGTTCCGGGCGCTGTTGCGTATCGGTACATCGGAGCGAGAAAAAAAGGCGCTAAGCGGACGGCCGGTCCGCTTTTTTCTTCCTCACGTTCCGAGGCACATATTGCTGTAAAAGGCGATCCTAATAAAAAAAAAGCAGCTTTGGGAAGAATATTCCTGGAGCCTCGTAAATAGGTTAGTGTTGCACGCACCCACCGTAAAAGGAGGCGCGATACATATTTTTTTTTTTTTGTCTCGCTGCGGATGAAAGTTTTACACCGCCCTTCTTTACGATCGGCCGTGGGTATGAAAACCATTGAATTTTACTAAAAAAAAGGGAGACACCAACTTCAACTCGCGCTACTTCATTTCCGTCTAAAATGATTACTGGGTACACGAAAAAAAGAGGGAAGTGGAAGAAAATAGTCAGACAACAATGGGGCACTTAGCCATTCGCACGTAGTAAGAGCTCGATTTCGGGGTTGAAGGTTCACCACCCATGCTGTCGTATTATTCAACTAAAGGCTCTTCTTTTCATTCGATGGATGGGTGGGTAGGGGTGAAAGTGACTTATTTGAGCGTTTTAATGGCAAAGTTGGGAAAATTCGGCTACTATTCAGGTGAAGCGGCAGAGTCCTGGGGAAGGGTGACGATTGCGATTACTGCGAATTTCCAGGGACAAAGGTAAAGTCTTAGCAAATGCGTCCTTTGGTTTTTCGTTTTGAAAGTTCCTGGTTAGTGATTTCAATGAAGCCCTTTAGAGCGGAAAATGAGTAGAGTAAGTCGAGTTTGGTCAGACGTCGAGATAGGTGAGGTGCCATTTTCGGACTTTGTACTAAAAAGTTAGGAGAAAAAAAGTAAATCACGTAACCCACGTCCCCTTGGAATATTTATCCACGCCCACAAGCGTGCAACAGGATACGTTGCGCACAGAGGCCGACCAGGGGAAAAACGAGCCGGAGCTAGTGGGGCACGTAGTTCTCATCTCCGGCCGGGGCTCGGGATACATCGATACATTAATTCCGGGGATAGTTTCAGCGAGGGGGTGATACCGCGGGAGCTTCGCTGGTAATGGGGACGGGACGGGGTTTAATGACTCGGCCGCCGCCGGCTAAAACATCACGTATGCAGGAAACACGCGGACGTGACTCTCGCTCTTGGGTTGTCCGGCTGCTCCTCGGGTTGCTCGTCGTCGTTACGCCGTTCTTGTGCGTTTGCGTATATGGATATTGTACACCACGTATGCACGGGCGTGATGGGGTTCAGGTTGGAGGATTTTTTTTTTTCGTGTGGTTGACGTTTCATTATCATCAGTGATTTGTTTTTGGATGGCTGTTGGTGATTTTTGAGACTTTGTCCAAACGTCATTCGGATTTTGTTTGTTTACTTCCACAGGATTTTGATGGTAAATATTTTTGAGGCAGACCTTGGGTGTGAAAGTTTTTCTCTTGAATGTATTTTTGAACTTTGTAAATGTACAACGACTAGAAATTATCAAAAATTAATCATTTCTTCATCGATTTTCCATGATTTTTGTGGAATAACTGATTTTTCATTTTTATTTTTTTTTCAAAACTAATTCTGTAGATTATTAAGTTTGTAAGCGCTTTTATAAAATTTTTAGATCCAGAAAAAACCTATTTAGAGATTTAACGAACTTTTTGGAAAAAGTCCCTCTTGAAATTTTTGCTTGAAATCACTTTTTAAAAATGTGCAAGAAATCATCAAAATGACTATTTCGATTTCCTAACAAAATCAGTGTAAAGTTGAATAAAAAAAATAAAAAAACCTCGCAAGCCTCATTTCCTCTCTTACATTCTAGTAAGCAGTTCACTCCTCAATGGTTTTATTAAGTTGTTAAAAAGAAAAAGAAAAAAACCTTTCAGCTAAACCGAAGACAACAGCAAGCGGATCGCTCGAAATTTCCTTCCTCCGCAGCAACCAGCCAACCTCCGGCACATATTCATCGAAGAAGGAAATAGAGGAACAGAAAGAGCCCGAAATTCAATGCAACTCGCTTGGGATTGGCAATTCCGCGTACCAAACAGACGAGGCCCCAGCTGAGCCTCCGTGCATTTCGTCGTTGCTGGTTCGTAAATTCACGAACGCGTTTTGGGATCCACTGGGTGAGAGGAGAAAAGGTAGGTTTCCCCGATTGGCGAGAAAACGACAAAAAAGAGGATTCATCGGGCGAGCGCTTGTTACGCACCTGGGACTCTACCCGCGGAAATTGTTTTCTTACCGAACACTTTTATCTATTTTGAGAACGACTCGCCAAATTTTTATCAGCGACTGTTCACGCGCAACGCCTCCATCCACTTTACTCAAAAAACAAAGACCTGCACCAGTATAATCCTAGAAAAAAAAAAAAAATTGCGAAAGTACGTTCAATCCCTCGATATCTCGCAGTTCCAGCCCCATCGACCAAGGGCTCGCGGGAGAGCGGAAAAAAATGCAACATGGTGTGGTGCCGCGCGTGCACGTGCGAGAGAGGGCCGTTCTATTAACGTCCAGCTGCGAGAGTGACTATTTATCTTCGCGGGCCTCCCTGGCACAAAGAGCGGCCCTCCCTTCGAATTTATTTTATTGGGCTTTTCCCCTCGACCATTGAAATTCCGAAGCGCCGGTGGCGGTATATTTTCGGGCACGCCGGGGAAAAAACCTTTGTGAATTTAACGTGGAGCTCGATTTGGCTTAAATCCCTTTGGACTCGCGGGAAATGGGGCACGCAGTTGAAAAATCAGAGCGGCTGATTCACAATTTTCGTTGCACGAGCTTATACATCGCTATTTTTGGGACTTTTTGTTTGGAGATGAAAGGATGTTTTCATTAATTATTGCACCGATCTTTAGAACTGGTTAGTAGATTTGACTAACTGCTCAAGTGTTGGCTTCTCAAAAGTTGTGATAATCTTGAAAATTGAATAAATGATTTTTGTCAAAATGGGTGAAAATTCTTTCAAAAAAGACTGGAGGAAATTAAGCCATCGAATCTTTGGGGCAAGGCAAAACTGCACTATGTTTTTTCCTTACATTCAGTTATATTAATCGTAGGAAAGGCAGCAAAACTGTTCTACTTTTAATTTCAAGCTTAAAAGCACGTAAAATGGTTGGTCAAAAATATTTTGATTACTTTTTTTTTATCGCTGCTAAGAATAGTCAAACTGATCCGATTCGTTATTTTACAGAATAAAATAAAAAAACTTAATTAACAAGCTAATTTTTACTGTATAGTTTTTCCTCCCAATAATTTTATGTACTTCCAGTTAAAATTAAAACGGAAGAACGGTTTCGTTAAATTTTCTGATTGACCATATCACAAATTCCACTGTTATACAATAAATTGGTTCATTCAACAACAACGTAATTTTTAACTGATTTTACATACAGTTTATTAATTACTTGATCGTGAAAAAAAATTGTTTTCAATGTAAAAGAAGAAAGGTAGATGAGAGTACAATGTTGCACTTATAATTGTCAAGTAAGTTCCAATATCTCATTCCAAATTCAATGAGTGCTTCGATAAATTTAAATTATAACTTATCCTCGAAATTTGAATCCAACAAATGATTGTTAGATTCAACAATAAACATATGTGTGATCCAACATAAGTTCTTTTATCGAATTAGAGCGTGTACTGACTGTTTTACGCAAGTAATATTAACTTTTACACGCATATACCACCACAGCTAAGTAGCTTTTCCGCAATGTTAGTTTTATAAAAAAAAAAAAAAAATAACTTGATATATATGTGCTGCTTTGCGATAAATTGAAGTAATAACGTAATGAAAATGGATAGTTACATGAAAAATAAGAAAATACGTCAAAGAGTTGTAATCGTTACAAGCGGGAAAAATTAAGTATAAAATATTATTATGTTCAAACGATTGATCGTTTCCGTGTTTGTTGTGTATTCACACCCGAAAAAATATCCTTAAACACAAAACCTTTAAATACTTATATTTCAGTTCGAACTAACTGACAGTCTCTCACTAGTGCGTGAAATGAATATCGTTCTTCTAGTCACTGCCTGCATTTTGGCGACGTGCAATGCAGGTGAGTAGTGATTGGCTGTGGTTACAGTTCAAAGTAAACTTTGTTGTTAAGATATTTAAAAAGAGGATGTTTAATGTTTTCGAAATTATTTATATAGTATGATATTTAAAATTTTTTCACCAACATTAACGACCACGATGACAAACAAAAACCCATGACATTGTAAGATATGTCTAAAAATGTTTGCTCTTTATTTCTTGTCAAATTTAGTAATTATTTAGAAAAACTAATAACTAAAATTTTAATTTTAAAATATAAACCAGATGGTGTTCATTTTTTTTTGTATAGTATAATTTCCTTTTTAATAAAGATTTTTTGCAAGAACTAATGACTTTTTTTGGAATAAAAAAATCATACACGTACATAGCAGTTCATCTCATTTTATTAATTAAAATTTTTAATACTAATTCTTAAGAAAAAAAAGTTATTTTTCAAAATTTATATCCATTGTATTAAATATAAAAAGTTACGTTTGATATAATTTTTTTCGTATCTACTAAAATAAGTAATAAAACTTCACTAGTTTATTTATAAATAAAATACTGAATGACGTGTTTTTTCATAAAATCCAAACTGCGATATCTAATAGTTCATAGTGTATATTTTTTTATTAATTGTTCAAGAAACTTGAGGTTTCATAAGAAAAACTATTTGCCTTTTTTTGAACAAACGAAAGAAAATTTATTTTTTGAAACTAATGGCAGTTTTTAATATTATTATTATTTTTATTATTATTACAATTATTAAACATTTGATTAATCACTTGAAGATATATCAGGCTTGTTGAAATTCTTTTTCAAACGTTATTTACAAGAAAACTTATTTTTTGTTAGTACATGAATTTCAGGTGACTCCCAAGCAGTTCACAAAATAAAAAAGTTTTTTTTACCGACTGATTGATATTTATCCTAGAACGGCTTCCAGAGACACATTTTCTCAAGATCATGTTAGTCTCAATTCCATTCAGGTTGACGACTTATATACGATAATAATCAAACAGAAAATTTTCAGGAATCACAGAAGTCCTCCAGGGAATCAAGCCCCTAATAGCCGGTGGTCGCAATTCCAGGACCGGCGAGTTTCCGTATCAAGTGAGCCTACAGATGGGCTCGACTGCAGCCAAGGCCAGCCATTTCTGCGGTGGCAGTATCATCCATCCCAACTGGGTAGTGACGGCGGCCCACTGTACGGCGCTTCTGAAAAAATATCCCAAAAACGTTTTCTTGGTCAAAGCTGGAAAAACTGATCTCAGGAAGAAGGAAGCCGGCGAACAATCCTCGGTGTGGGCGAAAGCCATCATGCACGAAAAATACGTGGACAAGTAAGTGTTTCTTGTTCGTTTTTTTCCTCCACTTTTAAAATATAACACCTACCAACGACTTTTTCCAGCGATAAAGTAGGTCCGTACGACATAGCACTCATCAAACTCCAGACGCCTTTCCTATACACCCAAGACATCCAGCCGGTTCAACTTCCTCCTCAAAATGTAGAGTTCGAGGGTAGTGCGACAGTCTCCGGCTGGGGCAAGACTACAAATGATCCCAACTCGGGACGAGGAATTTTGCAGGCGGTCGATCTGCCGTTGATCGATCGTGAAACTTGTCAGAGTATGGTCAGTGCGACTGTCGATCAGACCAATGTCTGCTGCGGACCGGAAAAGTTTGGCAAGGCCACTTGTCCGGTATGGCTGTTTTAATGTATTTTTTTTTTAAAGATGTTGTGCTCACTGGTCTGTGCAATTTGAAAACTGTTAAATGTATCTTTATTTTCAGGGTGATTCTGGTGGTCCTTTGGTAGCGTACACCAACAATGTTAGGTTACTCATTGGTGCAGTGTCTTGGGGACCAGTAAACTGTGGCCAACCACCTTCGGTCTTTGCTCGAGTGTCATACTTTGTTGATTGGATCAATAACAAAATGGCTACAAATTAGATGATCGCAATTTTTCATTGTATTTGAAAATACGATCGTATTGTGTATTCTTCTGTTTGATACTGGAATGGTAATTTTTACAAATGCATTCTGGTAAAAGCTTTGTGTGAATTAAAAATGTTTAAGATTTTTCTTGAGTTATTATTAAGGATTTAGCAAATCTTAGTCTTGTGAGAAAACTTTACAGTGGAAAATTTATAATTTGAAACTTATCAGTACAATTACATGACCTTAATGAAATTTTTTTTTGTTTGAATGAATTTATAAAACCGACAGATAAAATATTAAATTGATCTCCATCTCTAAAGATTTGTTTTTTACATCTTTTACTTTCATACTTTTTTTTAAATCTATTTTTTAAACTGTTTGTTACGATGTTATAAGTTATTAACAGTATTGTTGGTGCTTTTTTCCTCTATGATATTTTCTCGTCTGTGTTCCCGTATTTTTGTGTATGTGTTTGATTACCGATCCCTTCAAATTTCTCTTTCTGTATAACTCTCACTTCTATTTTCGCTGTTTGATTACATCCAAGTTACATCCAACACTACAGGTAATTACTTTTTCAATTAACTTGCATTAACAAATATTGTACTTCGTAAGCTGCTGGAATTGCTTACTGCAAGATTTGTTTATCAAAGTTAGAAAAAATTTTGGAAAAGCAATCTTCATTTTGTCAACGATTACATTTCTACAATAATTTTAACTACGTGAAAACCATACTTTTAAGACGATCATGGTGTGGTTAAGCCTTTTGTGATGTTGACTCATAATTTACTGCTGCAGTCGTCATGTTTAAAAACCCTCAAAACATTATGACCTGTTGTTTCGTACTTTTTGTTCTTCTTGGCCATGAAATATCAGATTTTAAACGATGTCTAAATGGTTAACAATAATTTATTATTTCTGTAATATTACAGAGAGTTTTGTGTGAAAAAAATTGTGTATATAATACCTCGTATAATTTTCATATCAATTAAATTGAGGATACTTATTTAAAAAATTAACAAGTTGATAGGAACATATCTTATTATTGTATCAAAATTTTTACTTTATCCTTTGTAACGCAAGTACATGTTTCAAGTTCAAGAAGCTTACAGATATTAATCAATTTTTTTTTCATCGATTTGCATATTAAGTATTTCATTGTTATAATATTAACTTTTGTTTGCATATGCTGACACAAAATGTGCTTCCGAGGCAAGAGTTTTTATCAACAACAGAAATCAGCTAAAGTTTTCGTGTTGTGTTTGAGATAAATTAAAATAAAAAATAAAAAGAAGTAGCCAGACAAAAAATTAGAAAGCACGCATAACCGCGTTAATTATTACACGGGGAAAAATAAAATACGGTTAATATGCTAAGTTTAATGGGTCAGTGTTTGTACAGTTGCGTAATTATTTTTTATTCGCATCGAAAAGAGTTTCCCTAAGTATAAAGCCTTTAAATAGCCACATTTGAGTTCAGCAAGACTGTCAGTCTATCAAACTTGTAACATGAATATCACTTGTTTAGTCATCACGTGCATTTTGGTGACCTGTAGTGCAGGTGAGTAATATTTAGACTTTTTATTGGAGTTTTGTCGAAGCTTTAATCGCTGGAGTATATTAAAAATGCTTAATTTCTATTTTATAGAATTATATCGCTGGTGTAATTTTTTTTAGTTACATCTTAAGATATTCTATTATTTTTATGTTGAATACTGAACACAACATTTTTAACTAGTTTTTGTCTGTCATTTGTAGAAATGTTTTATAAATTTTTTATCTTTTTTTATTTTGCTATTGGAGTAAATAAAAACTGTGTTATCACTTACAACTTTCAATTTTTTATTTTGAAGATAGAAAAAAAGCCATACACTTTTTAATTCACAGAAGACTTTTACTTTTTTTACTACTTAAAAAAAACATTGCATATTATGTTGATAATGTATAATATCTCGTAGCAAGGGAAAAATAAAATTTTTGCTGGTATTAGACTAAGGAAGATGTAAAAAATATTGTAATCAGAAAGGTTCATGATGTTACTCAAACTTGAAAGAAGCGTGTTAAGTTATACTTTTTTCAGAAGAATTTATTTATTTATCTATTTTTCTTTAAGTTTGATTTTAGTTAATATAATTCATTGCCAATGAAACTTTTCAACCATTTCGTGGGCCCTTGTAACTGTGCGTGCAATATTTTTAGATGTCATATTTTTACTGCAGAGTATGTATTCCCTATTTTAAATATTAGTGAATTTTGATTAGTGAAGCTTAATATTAAAAATGTATTTTTGCGAAAATCAAAGACAAATATACACATAAATTTTTTTTCCAAAACTCAATCCTGGGTCTCTATAAGAAAATCGTTTTCTCCATATCCCTTTGAATTTGGTCTTACATGAACAACCAGTTCTCCCAAAAAAATTTGCATAACCCCGATAGATTCTCCCGTTTCTCCACTATTTTTTGGTTAAAAAAAATATTTAAAATTATACCTGCCTTCTACGACAACTACGTCAACGATGCAATTATTAATACAGAAGAAAGTCAAACTTAAAAATTGATAACAACCATTAATAGTTATCACTCAAATGAACAGTTTACATGTGAATTAGAAAACAACAACAGTATGGATTTCTTAACAACAGACACATGTCAATTATTAATTTGCAGGCAATGGATTTTCTGATGAAAACTAACTCAATATGGCTTGGAGAGAAAAATCTCATAGAGGTCCTTAAGAGACATATTTTTTGTTTTCCTTGGATTCCAAACAACTACAGCACTAGATCATAACCAAACAAAAAAAAATTGCAGAAATTACAGGTGTATCATCCGTCCTCCAGGGAATCAAGCCCCTAATAGCCGGTGGTCGCAATGCGAAACCCGGCGAGTTTCCGTATCAAGTGAGTCTACAGATGGGCTCGACTGCAGCCAAGGCCAGCCATTTCTGCGGTGGCAGTATCATCCGACCCAACTGGGTATTGACTGCGGCTCACTGTACCTCAAGGAAGAAACAATATCCTGATAAAGTTTTTTTGGTCAAAGCTGGAAAGATCAATCTCGATCAAAAGGAAGTGGACGAACAATCCTCGGTGTGGGCAAGAGTCATAACGCACGAAAAATACGTGGACAAGTAAGTGTTTTTTTGCTCATTTTTTCATGAAGCAATTCAAACATTAGTACGTACCAACAATCATTTCAGCGGTAAAGTAGGTCCGTACGACATGGGACTCATCAAACTTGAGACTTTGCTCGAATTTACCCAACGCGTCCAGCCCGTGGCCATTGCACCTCCGAACACCGAGTTTGTGGGTGAGGGGGTAGTTTCCGGCTGGGGCAAGATTTCGAATAATACCAACTCGGGATCATCGAGTCTGCAGGCGGTCAATCTACCGCTGATCGATCGTGAAACTTGTCAGAGTATGGTCAAAAGTCTTGTTGGTGAGACGAATCTCTGCTGCGGGCCGCAATCGTTTGGCAAGGCCACTTGTCCGGTATTGATTGCAAATTTATATTCAAAACTATATTCAATTGAAAAGTCGTTGAATGAAGCTAATCTTTACTTTCAGGGTGATTCTGGTGGTCCTTTGGTTACGTATTACAGCGACCTGAAGATACTCATTGGTGTAGTGTCTTGGGGACCGGTGAACTGTGGCCAACCCCCTTCGGTGTTTGCTCGAGTGTCATACTTCAATGAATGGATCAACAAAAACATTGCGACAAACTAGATCGTCATATAAATTAGTTATGGTACTCATTGTAATACAATGAGCATAACTATTGCAGATTTTCTCTTTCCTCTCGTTACAAAATTTATAACCAAAAATGCAATGATTAAGTTACATCCCTAACGATCTAGTGCTATTATTTACTGTTTACGAGGAAGGAAAATAACAGACAATATAAGTTTTTAAAACGGTATTACGCAATAATTACATTAATTCCATAAAAAAAAAAAATCTGTCGGTTTTAAAATTCCAGCCCCCCGAGTAACGCGACATAAAGAACTTCGTTCTAAAAAAAGTTGCACAAAAATACCACAATGACTAAGGAAATTATTTTAAGAATGGCAGTTGTTACATGTGCAGAAAGAAAATACGATAACTAGAGCTCTTTAAGTTAGTTTAATTTTAAGAAGATACTCTCTTTTTCAATTTGTTTTAGGGCGCTTAATTTATTCGTCATTCCAATACGAGTCTAAAGACAGATTTTAAAAATTTTCTCAAGACGATTTTAACAAAAACAATATTTTAGCACATCGATTTTCCTCGTTAAAGAGATAAACTTTTGAGCAATTTGAGGCAGTTAAGATAATATTGCCGTTTCCGGAAGTAATGATAACGTTTCTTTTAACATGTTTTTTTTTTTTTTTACTTGTAAATCATCATTATAAGTTGTTTTACGTGGACGTACACGCAAAACATATTTTTTTGTGCTAAACAATTTTCCTTACACGGTACCTAATACGCAAGTGGTAACGTAAAAGTTTATCCAATTAATAAGTGACCTTAAATATTCATAGAGGTGCTAAATAATCTGGTACTCACAACTCAAGTAACTAGTAAAACGTAGTAACATCAGTAAAAACTTATTCTTAATGTTCGATTATTCGAACTACTATATTATTCAGTCGTTCAGCAAAGACCACTACTCTGTAGAAGTTGTGCTTGTTAAGCTCTAGAGTCTACTGAAGTAAGTACTGAGACAAAGTGTCACCACTAAATTTTCCACAAAAGGCAGGGTCCAAAAGAGCATTGTATTGCGGCTGTTCTTGGCTAAGGCAAGATAAAAACTACCCTACCCAATGTCTTGGACCAACTGCTGATCGTCCATCGATAGAGCTGCCACTAATATCTGAAGGATTACGGTGATCAGGACTTTGATATCAAAAAGACGACGATTTATGTTCGACTTGATAAGTGTTGCGTAGGTGTTACTTTAACTACTTTAAGGGGAAATAATGTTCGGTTTATACAATAGAAGAAAATCTTACCGACACACAGTACTTTTTTACTTCTAGTAATGCCCTTAAAGTGTTACCTTTACCGCAAATACAGTAATTTCGTACATGAGAATTTCAAAGTTCTTATACTATTTTAACGGCACCCTAATAAGTAAGTTATTGATAAAAAAATGATAGATTGTGATCATGATGCTGGATTAAATTTTAATTAGGATTTTCTGTACTTGTGTCTTGTAAAATTTAATGAACTTTCTGTTGAACAGATTATCCAATGTTCTTAATATGAGTATACAATGAAATTATCAAGAGAATATCGCAAGAAAAAAGACTCTTCTAAAGTGACGCTTACTGGGTTTACTGGGCAAACGTGTCACGTTGTATGGTGAGTTTATTTATTTATTTTTTTTATTGATCAGATTAACTTTTATAGATGCATAAAAGCTGAACAATTCCTGCTCTATAGTTTTTCTCTAAAAAAAATTGAATAACCATTGTATAATTTATGAAATATAATTTTCATATCTAATCGAGTGCGCGACGTCGTTAATGGTATAAATGGAGAATAAACCGTTGACATGATGTCATTATGATTAAAAAGAGTTATATTCCTAGAAGTTGAACAATTTCTCGAGTACCATCATAGAGAATGGATTTGAATCAACGTAAACGTGAGTGCTAAGGTAACGCTCAACCGGCCCGTGCATCAAAAGGACAAAGCCGGGGAAAAAAAATAATACTCGCAATCTCCCATTCCCACCCCCGTGGAACAGTGTAAGTACAGGCCAGCCGATAGTTTTTACGCACGCCATGGTAGCGTAAAAATTCCCGTGAACAAGGAAATATGGGAAAACATTCGTCCCCAGCGCAGGGGCGCGGAAAAGACGAGGCGCTCGTAAATTATGCAGCCTGCATACATCCCTCGGCGCGCTACGCGACGCGACAGAGACACGGGCTCTCCTTCATTTTTCACTCGGCTCGTCTTCCTACCCCCACCCCCCTTTTTGCGCTTCTTATTCTCATGCTAGCAGTCTATTTCGCTCGTTCGCGCGTGCGTCCGTCACTTTCGCGCTCGCGTTATTGCGTTTTCTGCCGTTGTGCCGTGCTCGTTGCACCTTTTTTTTTTTTTCCTCCGTGCACCCCCGGCCTTGCTCGCGGTGAACTCGCGTTTGAATTATCATCCAAGTTTTTCGCTCTGCTGCACAGATAGGATGTGCCGGGGTGGCGTTTTTGAAAAATTTTCCATGCCTGTGTTTCACGTCAAGATTTGTCCTAATGTAAGTCCGGGAGAAAAATCGTCCTTTGGATGGTTGGGCTAAGAGCTGGTACGATTATTTTATGGATTTTCGAGCTCTTGGAAACGAAATTTAATAAAGAAAATATAGTGTGGCTTGTCATACGGTATGAAAGTGTTTTCAGAAAAAAGGGCGTAATTTACTTTTTTAGATAATTAAATTCAGTTAATTACTTTTTCATGACAATTATAATCCTCTTTTCTTCGAGACTCTCTCCATTACAAGATATAATTTATAACTTTTTTTAATTGTAAAAGAAATTTTTTTTAATGCTTAAGTACAAGTTTTGTGACAAAATCAATTGTTGACTACGAACAGATTTTATTTTAAAAAATGTACCGCATCGTGACGTATTGGTTAATCCACTTTTGAATGCAACTACAGTTTTTACAATGTACAAAGACTTAAACCTAATGTCTATGTACGTTTTTTATTGAAATGAACTAATAATTGAAGAAACTTTGTTCAGCATTCCAACAATGGTACCCAATGATGCAACGAAACAACAACAAAATTTTTCAAAATGCCCTCTAATTCACAAACTTTTGAACACGACTGCAAAGTAAGAAAGATGGAGAGAGAACGCAAAAAATCTGATGTAACAAAAAAAAAAATATTCAAAACACGTTTCCAGTTTAAAACGCCTCGCAAAGTACAGAGTAACCAACAGCCCACTGGCAAAAACTCTAATTATAAAAGGCTTTGGTAGACGCGCTACAAGAGAAGCAGAACGAAAAAAGAGTATAGCTCTCTCTCGACATATTCCGCAACAAAAGTAGCACTAGTGACTCGCTTTGCCTCGCAAAAAAAAAAAAAAAAACTGTTTTTGAAGGTAGATGCACTTGAAAATCCGAGTGCGTCCCGTAGTTTTTGATTTTTCTCCCCGTGTTTGTGTACCAACCGGGTGAAGCGAAAAATTTCTTTCGCTGAAAAAACAAAGTCAATTAGACCGGTCATTGTTGTTTGCTCGAGCTGTCATCAGTACGATTATTATTATTATTATTATTATCTCTTTCGTAAAAAAATAACCATAGAAATTGCCGATGCAATGAGAAACTTTTATTTAATTTTAACTGAAAGTAGATACAATAATTTGTCGAAACTATATATATCGTTAGACAGTAAAAAAATAGTGTAGACTAATAATATATACAGTCATTATAAAGGAGAAAGTTGATAAGGAGTTTAATTTGACTGAACTCTTTGAAAATTTCGTCCTCTTTTTTACGATTAATCAAAACTTCCGACTGATTGAAAAGTCAAAATCACCCACCTAAAAAAAAAATTGAACTCACTCTCCAGTGAGCGCTATAGGGAGACTAATCCAACCACGCACCTTCCCAGCCCAGAGCCCTTTTATTTTTAGTATTTCACATCAACGCAGAGTCCCCCGATAAAGACGAAAAGGGAGGCAGAGCATTTACTTCTCGCTCAGCGACAGCGACTTCCCTCCACCCCCTTCCTACATCTCACCACACGCAGGCCTCCTCTCCCTTTTCCTTTATCTCCGGCTTTTACTGCGTCTCTCGGCTATGACGTCTCGCTCGATTTGCGCGCTAGTCGTTCCTTCGCCCGAAGAAGCAATGAAAGTAAGGGGGAGAAGGGGGAAAGAAATTTTATTGAAAGGGATTTCACGGAGAGTAATAAGGTAAGATATTATTACAGCTCGTGTATATGCGTACTCTTCTGCTGCTGCTGCTTTCTTTCAGCGGAGTTTTATTCCCTTTTATTTTCACTGTTCTTTTGTTTTGCCGTATATTTTCCCATGTGACTGGTTTTAGTGGTTTTTATTTTTTTCTTGTTTGCTTCAGCATTCTGTTTAAAGAAGGAATGAGTTTGCTTCGAGTTTACTGTTGCGTTAGAGTAAAGCTTTTCTTTCATAATTTAAATCTTCTCGACTGAGACGAATATTAACTCCTTCTGACCTTTGAATATCTACTATACTAATACGACCGCATCAACTACCTGGCTACATTTTATAACTTATATTTGAGATACCAATAGTCACAACAATAGAAACAGTATTAAACTATTTGTTGGAACAACTCACTAAAATTAGTGAAAAAGAAAAAAAATGTTCATCACAAAATTAGCGAAAGAGTAAGAGTTGAGTGAAAAAACAGCCCAAGTCAGACATAAACGATCTTATACTACTTGGCGCGTTAAAACAATCGTGATAAATCGTCCTAACTTATTCACCACCAATTCCTAACTCACCACCAATTTCAACAACAATAATGACATCAGAAAAAAATCTTATACTACTGGATAAGATAAAACACTCACATAACTTTCCAAAACATTCTCAGTATTACCAAAACGACCTTGTACTACTGAACCTGTTAAAATAATTGCAACAGTTTCCCATAACTTATCCAGCAATAATTTTCCCAATACTGAAATTAGAAAATAGTGAAAATTAACACGAACTCTAAATAACTTTCCAAAACACTCTAAGTATGACCAAAACGACCTGTTACTACTGAACACATTAAAACAATCAATATCGTTACCCATGACTTATTCAGCACATATTTGACAAAAACGCTAAAATCAGAAAAAGGTGAAAATTAAACGAAAAAAATCCAAGTCTGACTAAAACGATCCTATACTACTTAATAAGATGAAATACTCTCAATAGATTCCAGTTAATTTTCTATCACCAACTGTCGCAAAAACACTGCTTAAAATCAGCAAAAAAGTGATACTCAAATGTAAAAACATTTCAAGTCTGACCAAAACGACCTTGTACTACTGAACATGTTAAAACAATCGCAATATATTTCCTTGTCTTATTCAGCACCAATTTTGACAAAAATACCGATACTAGCGAAGAAGATAAAATGCAACGAAATAACCCCAAGTCCGACCAAAACAGCCTTGTACTACTTAACGCGTAAAAATGATCGCCATAGCTCCTAATAACTTTTTCAGCTCTAAATTTTTACAAAAACATACTCACCAATCTAATTCTAGTCAACACTTAACACGCACCTGAACTCCGCACTCAGTAACAATGCGGCACTTCTCGAAGACGGCTCGTCTTATTACAACATAGACAGAGAGAGAGTATAGGCACTAGCATACCACCCGAGTAAGTAATCGCAGAGCAATCGCGTGACAGTCACCGCGCCCGACGAACTTTACGACCCGGCCTTTATGCGCATATATACACCCGCTGTACTCTAGCTCAAAGTGCCTAGCGTCTCCTCTAGTCGATGCTGCGACGTTTCCATTACTCTCCTCCCGTCCCTCTTTTGATACTCGGCGTATCTTATCCTCCCTCTCTCTGCGTCTGCCCTTTTGAACTCTGCCATTGTATCAGATTTCTCGTGTATATATAAGCACTCGCTGACTCGGGAGAAATTGTTCTTTTGAGCAGTTGACATTGAGAGCAGGAGCTCTCCTTTGATTTCGCGTGCTTCATCCTTGCCTCTATTTCTTCCTCAGCGTCAGGTGCAGTTCTCTTATTTTCCCACGACGCAAAGAAATACGAGGTTTCTCGTTACGAGGTTATAGGTACGGAGAAGTATAACCTTCGACGCTTTCGAAAGATGAGGAAGGGAATGGGATTCTTTTATGGTTTTCTCCTTTCCTGTCCTCGCAAACTTGTGTGTCCCGGCAACCTCAAAGGTTTTAATTCTTTTACCAAAAGAAAACGTAATAACGTAATTTTTTTCTACAATTTTCTTCCAAATCCACGCAAGATATTTCATCGTTCCAAGATCATAGTCAAGACTTTTTCAACTTTTTTCCAACTCATTTAAAAGAACTTAATGAATAATTTCTTCGTCTCACGTCACTTGTAAATTTATCAATTATCAATCACACGACCAACAAAAAACTTCCAATCACTTGCGAGTCAATTTTTCGAGGAAGAACACACATCTATCTTATCGTTTGGAGTATCTTTGAAATCGGCTACTGCCTGTAATTTTTCCGGACTCACTTACAATTATCCGAGAAAGAAAACATCCATCAAGCTATACGTACTCTTGTGACCGGCGCCAAAGTCAAGCGGGGGAGAAAGAGAAACAAGAAGGTCCAGCGCTCATAAAGACCAGCGGAGACAAACACTAGATCCAAAAGGGCCTTCATATGTTTGCGTTTCCCCCCAAGCCGAGGGCGCTTACGTACATACGCGGTGCTGTAACGCAATTTCACGGGAAATTTCGCGGACATCTTGAGGCCACGTCAAATGCAAATGCGCTGAGGACCGACCGTGTCTTCGGTGCCCTCGCGCGTCTCTGTCTCGAAGAGAAATTATGGGGGTCCCTTTGGGCGTTTTTGCAAAGATTCAGAGCTGTAGTTTTATACAAGGTAGGTTGTACTTTGTGAGGGAGAATTTTCGGCGGGGAGATCGATGATGCATAGGTGAAAAGGGCCTGCTCGCAGATTGCTTTGATTTTCGCGTCCGACAGGCACCACACATACGTGGACGGACACACGCGAGAGCGTATACATCGGCTGGAAAGCCCGAAAACTCGGCAAAGCACTTTGAGCTTCAGCGGCAGTGGTGGGTAGGGGGAGGAGGGGCGTAAGGGCAAACTTTTGCCGAGGCGATATTTACCCGACGAGTGGTTTCAAAAGCTGGTGGCAGAGGGAGAGGAGTGGCTATGAATATTCAGGGCAAAGTGCCGCTTAACTGGGCAATGAATGAGAGAGTGGGTGGGTGGGAGATGTGTATAGAGTCCGAGAGACGCGGCCTTTCTCAAGTGAGCTGTAGCAGCTCCTGGGAGTTTTTGGGCAGGCGAGGAGACTAAGGGGGGAGGAGGGAAAAGGTCGCCGAGGAGAAAACACGACTTGCTCGGTGTGTTTGTGTCCGAGGCTACTGTGGCCGGGGAAACTCGACACTTGCTCTCTGCGGTTCCTCTTGGAGGACTTATTTTTGCGTGACAACTCTGGGGGTTCTGCTGAAACTTGATTATGTGGTTGAGATTCTTTGTGTTTTTTTTTTTTTTTTTTTGGCTGAGGTCTTAATAAAGTGGTAGAGGGCTATCAGATTTTAAGTTTCGTTTATTTTGTGGTCAAGAGTGTTGGGAGGTGTTAAACGCCTTCTTAAAAAAACAAAAGAATCGTGGTTAATTTTTTTTTTTACATTAGAGGGTAAACATGTGGAAAATGACGACAAGGTGGTGTTTTCTTTCCGCCCTCGCTCAAGATATTCCTGCGTGAGATTTATTTATAGTTTTCTGGCATAAATAAAGAATATTTTCATCTTCAGTCATCGAAATAAAATTTTAATAGAGAAAGTTTGTTAACTAATTCCCCTGGTTCACGTATAACTTGTATTAAATAGAAAAAATTAAGAAGGTACATGGAGTACTGCAAACAATAAACAAGATTTCCACTATAAAACCAACTGCATTGATATCCATGCATATGTCACGTAAATTTAAGGATATTATTCGTCTATAATACATAAAACGAACACTGAATAAATGTAATCTTGTTATTAGTTTTTAAGACTCGATTAAACTGTAAAGATTGTATTTTTCTATGAATAACTCGGCAATTAGATTTTCAATCGCTTAAAATCACGGTACAAATATTTTTCCACACTTATTAATGGGCGAAAATATTTTTAATCCGATTTTCTTCATTGAGTATTCACAATTCGTGAAAAAAAAGGAATAGGAAAAATCCCCCTCCCAGCGACTGTACGATACATTCAAAACAATTGCAAACTAAGAGCGTCAATTTTCGAGCTCCCGCGTAGCCATCAATAATTCAAGCTCGAAACGTACATGTGTATACAACGAAGCAAGAGTCCGTTCGCCCGTCACCGACGATAGGTATACACAGCTTCGGCGTCATTCGAAATGCGGCTGTACGTCGACGGTGCGCGGGCGCCGCCACGATGCGAATCCAATATCGGAAAGCAATTTTTCCTCGCGCCGACAAGAATTTCCAAGGGAGGGAGTACGCGCCCACGCTCCTCTGCCTCCACTGGTGTGCTATGTAATTCGCTGGATTGCCGTAGTGAGGTGAAGGTGTACCTCTTTTTTTTCCGGGGCTATGCGTATGCTTCGGTAATTAATGGGTGAAGAGAAAGGGAAAAAGGTTGGCGTGATAATGCGAATTTATCGGTGTTACGCGTGTAATTGATTAAAATGCTTCTTTATTTTCTGTGGGATTGCTCATTGGTATATAATTGCCGAGGGTTTGATGTCGTACTAACACCGTGAATCGGTTTTATACACTGTTAATTAAAATGTGTTGAAATAACGGTATTGTAATTTTTCATAAAATGCTTTGGATACTTATCGTTTTTAAAACAATCAATGGTAAAAAAAATGGCAAAACAAGGCTGCATGGAATTAATCACACTCGCAAACTTGTGATGGGGTGTTTAACGCCTCGGCAGCTATTTGCATTTATTTTTAACATAAAAACCATGCCATTTGTTGAAGTCAGATGAACACATAATTTGTCAGATTTAAAATGGGTTATTTCTCCAGCTCATCACGTATACCATTCGTCCATGTATAGTTTCTTCCAAACGATATGCAAATCAACCACTTAAAAACAGCACTTGGCAGTTGGACACAATAATGGTTAAATATTTTGTTCATCATAGGTGTCCTAGAGAGGTACAGCTTATTTTTATTGATGAAAATGAATCGTTACAAATGGTACAACTCTTATTAACAGATTCGAGTTGTCTGTTACATGTAACACAGCATTTTTAAGCTTTTTTTACGTCAAATACATCTAGTTTCAACAAAATTTTAAGCTTATCAATTTTGCCATCACAACTTTTTAAAGGAATACATTTAAGTAGTGGATTTTCAAGTAACTTATTGATATCACCTTAATGTAGGTACAGGTTTTAAAACAACGTTAATCGTACAGTCATCATGACATGCACGTGCATCCAACGTAAACATTTCCCTTTCAGGAATTATCAGCCCACATTTTGAATAGTCCAACGTCAAAAGCTTCCTCCACGTCCACTTGAACAACTTATCCACGGAAAAATTACCAAAGAATACCACGGAAGGAGAAAAAAGGATTCCCCTTCGTGGGGAGAAGAGATGTAAAGGACGAGGCAACAATACGTCGGAAATCCCGGCTGCTCGTTTGCCTCTTTTGTCCATGTTCGAGGCTCTCGCTTGTTTCCACCTACATACGCCAGGATGATCAGATAAAAAAAAAAAAAAAAAAAAAATGGAAAAGACCTTTCAGCTCAGCACTCGAGAGCTGAGAGCTAATTAGAAGTTAGGGACGTTTACATATGCAAAAATGTGGACCCCTCCTCCTTCTCTCTCCACTGCTCGTAGCGTTATTAGCAAAGGAGATAAGTAAGTGAAAAAAAGTGGACGGAAAGAGAGCGCGAGTGGTTCCAGCGACAATGGAATTTCAGCGTATGTCTGCGGCGAAAGAAAAAACGAGCCAAACGAAGGGAGAGTAGGGGATTGCGGCTAATTTATCGATATTATACAGCAATAGCACTCAGCTCTTTTCCCCCCTTGCACTCTCTGGAAGTTGGATGGTAATCTCTTAGCCTAATTACAAGTGTTTTCGCTGTTTTGGTAATTTTCTCCCCGGTAATTTTGTTTCTGGAACTCAGATCAACACTACCAAGCTAGCCCTTTTACGTAAAGTAGAAATCAACGTTTTCGCTTATGAGTATTATATTTGTCCACTATTCTCGACTCACGAATGCAAATGAAAATACCATTCAGTCACCGACAAGCTCGAAAACTTTGCCCCCCCCCCCCCGTCAACTGCATCAAAGTCCACGTGCACGTAAGTGCACGACGAAGGGAGGGATAATAAGATATTTAGTTGGCCAAGCATTTAGGCCCTCCCCCGTTTGGTGTCGGTTCCTTCAGCTCCTCCATATCCCACACCAGAAGAGCCCTTCGCCGCAGGGTTAGCGCTTTAAGATACTTAGAGCAGCTCACGGCGGTCCCTGAGTGCATTCCCCTGTTCTTTGGGAGGACTGCTGGAAAGCTCTCCACTTTCGGCATCATTAATTTAACGGCGGCTCCCGTGGTCCGTGGTGTCTCGTCGTTCCTGTCATAATACAGGTACGATGTTTCCGACGGCTATAAGACTATCGAACATTTTCGGGAATTCACGTGAGATACTCTATTGAAATTATTGCTTTCCTCCAAAAACAAACCTCATGAATTGACAATCACACTTGGTTAGCACAGGCGTGCAATAACCGTCATAAGCTCGAACGAGGTGTCGACAACCGACAACAGCAGTAAGCTCGCACGAGTGATTTCTCGGCGCGAAACGTAGTTTGTTCTGACAAGCCGACATCGCGTGAGCCATGGAAAATTCAAGGTCTCGCGTGGAGATCGCGTGCCGTCGGTGTGTATATATATATATATATTTCCCAGACTCAGCGATGCTTCGTCGGGTGGTCACTTATTTTTTCAAGCGCGCTGAATCATTGGCAATTTTTTGTAACTGATGCCTTGTAAATGAGTACCATCTTTTTTAGGAGCACGCGAGTAAACGCTACCAATAAAAGCTGTGCACTTTGGCTTCCCGATAAAAATTCTGTTTAAAAATTTTTGAAAGATGTTGAAGTCACTTGTTATTCCTTGCGATTTCGAAGTAATATAATTACTTTCAAGGCACTTTTAAAAATTTAAGAAACATTTTTATGACTTACAATGGTTTTTAAGGACTTTTAAAGTAATTGTCCATCGACTTGAAAAGTGTAAAAATCTTAAAAAATTATAAAATCGTAATTCCTGGTAGTGACATAGAAACATTCATGAAAAAAAAACACATTATATCAATTTAGAAAAATATGACAACTCACAGATTGATTCTTAGGATCAGTAGGTTATCGTGTACAAGAGGCTTTAGAGACTCACCTGGAATCAGAAACAAAAAAACGCTCGTTAGTCATTTACAAAATACATAAATATTGCATTGATTCAAACTCAAACATGTGCATTATCGCTCCAAACTACAATATATATCTCACTCATTCTCTTAGACACAAAGCTCGAGCTGGTCAATACTCGGCTGTAATCTCTAACGATATTAGGGAATCGCACAAAGACAGAATACCCGATAATCTCCCCAAGGCGTCTCGCATTTATGGATGTACAGGTCCAACAATGGCGGCGCAATCAACGTCAACTCCGTATCGGCTCAAGTATATCCTTCACAGGGATTCACCTTCAAATTTACACTACAACAAAATTCTGCAAATCTCCTCGTAAAAATACTTTCTCCACGTATTAGACGTCCGTTTACGAGCTCACTGATGACCTCATGAAAAATTCCCCAAATTCCAGTATTCCGCTCGATCATTAGCGCAACCCCAATCTCACTCTTTTTTTTCTCCCTCTTACAACTATTGTCCCTTTTTCTCTCGACTACTATTTCCTCCTTCCCCGTTGCTCCGTAATTACCCGCTCCTCGCACATGTGCCTCCACCATCACCAACTCTTCCCCCCGGGGTCCGTATCCGCTCGCCGTTTTCCTTTCCACGCGCCGCTATCAACGCCCAACCGGCTCGAAGGCTGCTGTTCCAGGAAGATAGTCAAATAGCTGGTGGGGAAGAGCAAATGGAATTAGCATCTCCATTAGCCTTGCGTGGCATAATGCGATATTACTCCCTCCTCTCGTGTTCTCCTCTTTTCACCGAAGGATGGATGAAGGGAGAAAGTTCGGAGACAATGGGGTTGCCTTCCTGGGATGGATGGGGATTTGCAGTTCTTCGATATCCGGAAAGAAAGCGGATATCCGCGGGGAGACGCGAGTGCCTATTGAACCTCTCGGATGCTCGTGGCGGGATTTTTCGGAAACGCGCAGATGAGCTTTCTTCATTGGAAGACTATCGGATTTGCTGATGACTCGAAAGATGGGAAATTGGGATCGTGATTGGCTCGCTTATTAGAGACGGATTTCTCACGAAGACCAGGTGATGTTAGTTTTGTTGAGGTGCTCATGGAATGCTGATTAATTCTCAAATTTTCTTGCGTGTGCGAAACCGTTGCGAGAACTAATTTTTGTCTCGAAACTCACCATGAATCACACGAATAAACCAAAAGGCAAATGTTCCTCAAAGCTAAGGTTTGTTCATGTAAAGATAAAGATTGAAACCCAACAACGTTCGTGTTTCAATTTTACACGTTTCAGTTCACTCTGTTCAGTACAGCAGTGTGTATGTCCACACATGCAAAAGTATATTCATCCTCTGAAAACAGTAATTTAAGTGTCATTGGAGTTGCCGACTATCTTCTTCTTGAGAAAAAAAGGGTAAAAGAGACCATCACATCATGGTTGTATTAAAAAGATTTTGAATTGTTCTTAGTTCTATTGTGAAAAATTCCGTCCTTAATAAATAATGACCAGCCTCAAACATTTCTTTTGCTAACCTTCTGTGGTAATGAAATATTTGTCTTTAATTTCAGTAAAACCTGGCCAATATAAAAAAACATGATACCACCTGAGCACCACGTACAAGGTACCTCTTATAAATAAAACTTTTTCTTAACAACTATGAGCAGTAAAGTTTACCAGCATTGATATGTCTTTAAGTAATGAGGATTGGTTTTTTAGATCCCATCAAAAACATAATTAATAACGTCTTCATTATTTTTTTATAAAAATCTACCCTCAAACACTGCTTTAGTTGATTCTAAAGTCGTTTACGGCTTTTTTTAGTGTTTCAGTAAAAATCACTCTTTCGAAAATATCCACAATAGCCAAAACCCGTAAACGATGACACGAGCGACGAAACTTAGTCAAACTATTCCAGCAGCGTTCTTCCAACTTCCTCTCCCATTTTCACGAACGGAGGGAGCCTTCGCTTCGTTAAGCTTTCCCAGCAAGGGACGCAAAACTATTTCCACAGTCAGTGGTTCGCCGAAAAATAATAATCCACTATCCCCCGCTCCACTCCACCGCTTAATGCTCTTCCGAAACAGAGAGAGAGAGAAACATGATCTCACGGTGTCGTGGCAAGTCGTCTGGCTCTTTATTTCTCCGTACACAGAGAGACACGAAAAAAAAACTAAGAGAAAGGGGTGGAGTGTAGGAGAAGTTAGTTAAAAAGTCGGGAGTCAGCTGGAAATTCTTGGAAGAAACTATTCCCAAGTTTTCGAGGTGGTGGATCTTTGACAGAGGGACGAGAAAGAGAGGGGTGAGGGGGTACGCGCCAATCAGGTTGTGGGAGGGGTTTCGGCGTCAGCGATATTTTTCGTTCCGTCGATTATTAACGCTCGAGAATTTTGATGGATAGTCCGGGTCTCTGACACCAATTCTTGGCGAGGAATTGGGAAGAATTATTGTGAAAGTATAAGGGTTGGTGCGAAGGTGATGATGACTATAGCTTTTTGGGGGAATGTCAAGAGAGACCTGGATTCAAATGGTATTTTCGTTTTGACCTATTTTAGTGGATCGAGCATGGGAATACATTACTCTTCTCAAGACGGTGAAGAGCATTGGGTAATGATTGATACGGTGGAACGTCCTTACTATCATTTTCATGCGTAGGTATGTAAAAGTAGTTATTAAATAGTAATTACTCCAAATTCGTCTGACTGAAAATTCCTTATCATAAATAGTAACCTAACCCTAAAACTACATCCATTAGGGATAATTTGAAAAATAAGGCTAAGAATTACACTGGTGAAAATTAGTCAGGTCACGGAAGTATGGCATAATCTGACACATACACACTTGCAATTGGTTCCCTAGTGAATCATATCATGTATACGGAGGAGTATATTTATAATTTAAGATTTGTAAAATGAGTTTTACCTTCAGAAACGCATCACATTGGTTCATAAATTGTTACTGGACCGTACCGTATACGCGTTTATATTGAGATACTTCAAAACTTAGCTAAATTTTTTTGGAAATGTATTATTGATTATTGTGAGAGTTTCATTAACTTTAATAGGTTATACAATCTTTACGATGGGTTATGTCGTACACATCAATCAAAATACTTTTTATGTATGCTCTAGCGAACTGGGGTGCATCAAGATTATGATAGCATTGATATATGGACGGCATAACCTATTCAAATAATTGTGAGAGTAAGGTAGCATTGATGAAAACGACATAACCTATAAAGATTCATGTCTATTTTGTATCATCTTTAAATGTCGTGACAACTAATTTTGTACAAAAGTTTTTATAACTATGTCAACATGTACCTGCAACACAACAGACTTGTTACTAAAATCCTAAAAACATTTTAAACCCATACTATGATTTATAATTTTTCCATAGAAGATGGATCGTAGAAAAGTAGATGCATTCACCTCACACCACCGAAATGACATTCACCCCATTCCTACGAGGCATTAAAAAATTTTCCCAACCAATACATCCGCACATCGCGATCGACGAAAATATTGGAACGTCGGATCGACCTCGAATTCCGGGGTCACCGATTTGTGAGAGAAAAATGGAAGTCAAGGGAGAATGCCAGGGGAGGCAAGGTATTCCCGAGCCGGAATGCGCTAATCGAACGAGGAAAATCGCGTCTCGGGGAACCCTCGAATTTCTTTTTTTTCCAGATCACAGCTCCGTAGTAACGACGTAATAACGATAATGGCGCTCATACCTGTACATCAGCCTCCCCATCGCGTCACAGTTATTTCCGTATTATTGTAGATCTCCCAAACCTGTCACCGTTAATTCTTTGTTTGACAAAAAAACAGGATCTCGACAAGATAATGCTTGTAATTTATTTGTTACATTCGGATACCATCGATCCAAGCACTCGGGTATAAGGTCATTCGCGTGCGTACAGAGCAGAGTCATTTTTAGAAACACACACACACACAAGAGGGACTGGAAAATCTGATTTAACGGATGAATGGTTGAGTGATCTCACCGAAGGTCTTTGGAATCCTGTTTGCTCTGTAACGCGGTCTTGCGAAATTTTTGAGCTGAAAAATATTTTCTCCCACCAAAGTCGACGTGGAAACTTGGGAGAAATTTTCAAAATTCGAGGTTTCATTGGAAAATAGTTGCGAAAGGTGAGCAAAGGACCCGGACGAGGTGGCTTCGCCGTAAAGTTTCCCGAAAGTCCGATCAATTCCGAATCGTCGAGCTCGCAAAAGCGACTCCCAAAAATATATATTTGGGTTCCTCGTACCAAAGTTGGTCTCTTTGAGATAGCAAATTATGATCAATTTGTAAAAGAAAGCGGAAAACAAGCGAAAAGGAAGTCTGGGCTGGAAAATCGACGGGAGAAAAGAAAGGGGGAAGAAAAGCAAAACGATCGACTGGAAAGAGAAGAGAATCCAAGGGGGGCCTTTGAAGTCTCAAGTGGAGGAGCAAAGGTGGAAATAATTAAAAGCATTGAAAGCCTTCTCGAAAGCCATTAGTGCCATTGACGCTCGGGTGGAAAAAAGAGGGAAGAGAAAAGGCCGCGCTTTTTTTCCCTCTTCAGCCCTGTACTAGAGTATTGGAAAATACGACCAGGAAAAAATGCAGGCAAGCGTTATCATTCTATCATGATTACTGTTTATCATACACTTTGAGCATTAACAATAATCTAAAATTTTTTTATGTTTATAAAATTATTTTTTGCTATTATGCAAACCACTTGAACGAAAGGTAGTTGAAAAAACGTGATTAAAAATAATAATTTTTTCAAATAAAGACCTGAACAAAGAGTATTACCAAGAATCTTGATACTCAAGTCAAAAGTGAGCCAAAACTACTTTGAGGTTATGTTACGTTATCGTATCCAATTTCGATCTAATACAGTGAAAGGTTCTATGAAACCAAAGTACGTACACTTGTTTACTATTACTTATCATAAAGTACGAGTATCTGTTATAATTTTGTATGTATAAACATTTTACACAGTTAGTGCGTAATCCCTAGTGCCCTCACAAAGTATACCAATACCAACCCCGCAACAAAAAATACACCAGAGGGACGTCAAGCATCTCCATGAGCCAAAGACCCGATTAATTTGGTGGTTATTAGCTTGCTACGGCGCGTCCACTCGAAAATGATTTCATTCCGAGCCGATGCCCTTCGTGAACTTAGTCCACTGTAATTTTGTAATCCGCTTCCCTTGAAATTTCCCTATAATGCTCTTTGTTGCTGTAATACAGTGATTATCGCTGCCCGGGTTTTGCGGGCGGCTTCGATGCCGTAGTAGATCTACCTGTGGTATTTAATAATTTTAAACATTTTTTTTTAAATAATAAAAGGTAATAAGTCCTTTCTAGCAAACATTGAGACTACGGTGAAACTGGAACCAGTGGAAAGACGTATAGGAAGGAAAAATAAGCGGAAAGGGAAAAGAAAAACAAGCGAGGAAACGACCGAGCGGAGCGTTACTATCAATATTGCTTCTAAAAATAGGAAAACGGCTTCTCTCAGTTGCTGTGCATAGTATTTTCGCTCGATATTTTCACGCACACCTTTCAAAATTTTCCACCCATCGCTTTAGTCCTTTTTGATATATAAAACTGTAAAAATATGGTGTACATTGAAAGATGCGGGAAAAAATTGGATTGTCAGTGAAGGTGGTATTGCCAGAAAATTTAAATTACTAAATTAACTCTGAATTTCCATTAAATAGCATTATATTTTCCATCATAAGCAAACTATCTATACGAACACTGCAATATCGAGGATGGGGTGCAGCAAAGTTTTTTTGGTCTGTTCGACACTCCATCGCCGCACGAGAAGGTTCGTTACGGAAACTTTTGCGCAGCTCTCTTTTGCGATGATATCAGATTTCTGCTTCAAGTATCTTGCCTCCACCGCCGTTTGTGTGTTGTTCCCGCTCAGGTCTTACGTATATGTATACAGCTAGAAAAGATGTAATTTGACTTTCTCGAGAAAGAGAAAGAGACTCTGGCTCTTGAGAGCAGAAGTTTCGCGGAGACGAGATTATTTTTCCCTCCTCCGCGCAAGAAGGACGAGGCTCTTCTTCTTCTTCTTCTGTTTCTTCTTTATTGTTCATTGCACTGTGGTACGTGGAATCGCTGCGAGCAGCTGAGGTTTATACGGTGGTTTCAAGAGTTGCAAGTACGTAATTTTGAGATAAGACGAGACAACTCGTATCTTTTTTTTTCCGTACTTTTTATTGATCCGTAATTCTTATCCAATCCATTTGATTAATCATTTGTAGTAAAACGTATCATCTATTACAATTCACGTAATAATAGTTGTGGTAGATTATCAAGTGAAACCAATGAGACAATCGAATGATGTCACAAAATAGTTTTTCAAAGTGTAATCACAACGTACATCATTATCAGGTAAATTTACATGTTTCTTTACTTTTTTTTTCCTAATTGTAAGCTTTAATCGTAAAAATTTTGGTTTTTGCGGGTGTACTATAAATTAGCCATCATTATTCTAATTTTGAAATATGGTTCTTACTTAATTGTTGAATTACTTTGTTTTATAAAAAGATTTTAAGACCAAAATGTACATAATTATGGAACGTTGTACCTACAGTTTCATAATTAGGTCCCTATTTATAAAATTGAAAAAAAAAAAAAAATTTAGTACAATACGTTAAGACAATTAAAATTTTTTCACTTGCATAACACTTTTTTATTGAATAAAAATAATTATATCGTTTATTAGTTTACTAGAAGTGTATAAATTTGTATAAGTGTGCGACTTCGTCCCTATTTATGAAATCATCTTGAAAATTGATTATTTATCGTATGTATAATGAAACTTCTCTTGTGAATTCACAAAGATAAATAAAATATACAATTACCACAATTTTTTTATCCAGTAAGTTGCATAACAAATCCATGAATTTTCATATTCCAAGAACAGGGACATTAACCTCAAGGAAAAAGGAAGGAAAAAAAAGGCATGATGGATCACAAGTTACCCGATCTCCCCCTCCACATCCTCGCATCAGCGCACATCTGCAGCGAACACTCCGCAGAGCCGAAATAACGAGCCCTACGCGTCCCCAGCAAACATCACTCAAACATTCGTCCTCGAGCATTACGTTACACCCACCTCCGTAGCCTTGCGCTTGATCGGTGGCCCTGCAGCGCCCAAAGAGAGGGACAAGAGAGCCACGGTCCGGCGGTCGAGGAGGAGACGTTGACGTTGAAGCCCCGCTGCCAAGATCAATTTGGCAATGTGCGCGTGACAGCCAAGCGCCGCAAGGCCAATTCGCGCTCGGTAATTAAACTGCGGTCCGAGGTGGAGGAGGGGCCTACACGTGCGCGTCCCTCGGAAACGCCACTCACTCGTTTCTGACCGCCTTCCGGGCTCGCGTGTGGTTGATATTATGGTGATATCATTACGAAATCTCGGATTTGCGATGTAATTTTGCTCCGGAGAAGCTAAGGGATGGGTCTATTTTCGCTGTCATGCGGAGAACAAATTTTTTTTTCTTTTCAAGGGGATAGCTTCGTTGTAATCAAAAGAGAGCTACCTTACTCACAGCAACATAGATTCATCAGTTGAGACAATTGTCTTTGCTTTGAGCTGATATTTTAGTGGTAGGCTGTGATGGTTTTTGGTTTAAAATTAATTACAATTTTAGTTTAAAAGCAAAAATTCCTTAGGTTTATACGTAGCTATTGTTACATTCACCAAAACGTGCCTTTTTGTGTTGTTCTTTCATGAAATTCACTTTAATAAAAATAAGGTTGAAAAACTTTAATTTAAGAATAAGGTAGATGTCGTGTGTTGTGAATCATCCCCTTGACAATGAAAAATAGTTGAGGTTTTGGTTAATAAGCTGATCTGAATATTGTACTAGCAAAAAAAAGATGATTTGAGAGACCAACTACGTATTGAGTCAAACAAATGAGAGTCAGACCAAAACAATGAAACGGAACTTTTCAGTTTTCTGCTATACACTGTTGGGTAAATACACGGAATGATTTTCCCTCTCACAATTTCAGAAATGCGTGCAAAAGCCGTAACAGAATTTCAAAACTCAGACGATTCGTACAATACACACGTCTTCTGCGGTCTCGCAAGGATTGTAACATTAACTCGTACACGAACTACGCAGTGACTCAACCGCGTTTCGCGAAACGTCGTCCACACCCGTAGTTTGCAGAACTACGAATTGCTCTTACAATTTAAAAAATAACAAATAGGAAAACAAAATTTAAAAGAAGAGATTTTCAGGAATAGTCACAACGTGGAGAAAAAAAAACCCTGTGCAGTGCGCGCTAAATATTTAAAAAGCCCTTTTCCAGTGGCGTCCGGCTGCTGATCAAACTTTGATCGATCACCGCCGCCCCTTCGCTCCTTTGGTAAAAACTTCCCATCCACGACAGAATCGCACTCGCAGCAGCTCTTCCATCACTTTCTTCCGCGTATTTGCGGAGCTGCAGAAAGTTTCGCGCTTCGTTAATAATCGATCGACTCCCTCCCCCCATCCCTTTTTTTCCTTCTATACTGCACCTTTCACTCATACCGAGTTCCACAGCTTATATTTACCCATAAACTTTTGTGCTGCGCGCGGAAAGCGAGTTTCGTCGTTACTTTCTTCCCTTTTTTTTCCCCCGATTGGCGGAAAAAGTTAAAATTAAGAGCAGGCGTGGAGCAGAAAATGTGGCGCGTCCTCGTTCATCATGAACTATACGTAACCTTGACAGATGTATGCTGCATTCGTTTTGCGACCATCAACGTTCGGGAAGTCTAAATTAGTACTGAAATTTTCATTAACCAACAGCAGGAACTATTATTTTCTTGTTTTCATCTTCAGCAGACACCTGTTTAATCGAGAGAAAAATTACTTCAATACCGAAGCACCTGAGTTGTTTGTTGTTTCATTAATACTCAATAAATAATATTTGCAAATAATGGTACAAACGTTCTAACTGAAAAATACATTTAATAAAATTCACAAAGTTTTGTGATCAAATAAACATTTTCTGTTTCAACGACACTGGAGTTTTTACTTTGACGTTTCCAAATGAATTTTCAAACCGGCATTGGATTTCGTATTTAATTTCCAATGTTTTATTTTTCATGACAAATGATCCGAAAATCTGCAACTTGACAACATCCACGCACCGCTCAACGAATCGGTATGATTTCAATCGTTTCGATTTCCAATCGCTCCAAGTGCCGAGGATTACACAACGATCGCTGTAGCGATTTATTGATGCGAATTATTATATGCAGTGAGTACCGTTACTTATTAATAATGTTACCGCTTGTGTACGAAATCACGTTCCCGTAATCGGTTCGCTTAATCTCTCGATACACGCACGCGTGAATTTTCAAAAGCATGCACGAAGGGCGCGCTTCGCTCGTTAAGCTTTAAAGCGCGAGCACGTATACATACATTCTGATTAAATTAAATTTTCGATGTGAATCGGAGCCATTTGTGGATGATACGGATTCACGGAGAAGATCAATTTGTTTTTGTTGTTTTTTTATCGCAACCAATGATTTTTAATGTGAATTATAATCCTATCTCTTTTTTGCGTGAAAAGCTTTTTGGCTTTTATGTGATGCGAGATCGAAACGGAGGTAATCAGATTTCAAACAAATGGAAACAAAGATCTTCAACATATAGAGAATGAAATGCTTTATAATACACTGTAAAAATAATATTTATCAAAGGTTCGTGATACCTACTTAAATGACGAATAAACAAGATCGGAAAACACCCGCACAGCAAAAATTGTATGAATAAACTTTGATGATTAAAAAAAAAAAAATTATTTAAAAAATATCTTATGGATATAAAAGCCATATCTGCTACGCAGCAATGCCCAGACTGTGATAATTAATTAATTATTTTTTATACAGTTTTTCACTAGAAATGTAACGCTTTATTTGGACTAAAAAGTTTTCTTTCACATACTACTTAAAACACAGTGTTCAACAAAATTTTTCATGAAAAAATCGTGTCTTACAATTTTAAAGAAAAAGTAATTAAGAAAAAATAGTCAAAGTACTTACTTAAGTTTAAGTATTAAATTGCAAAGACTTTACAATGAGATTTAATATATAAATTTTATTGTACTTATCTGCCAGAAAATTTTCTTTTGTCAATATTGTAATGCAAATAGTGTTTGTTGAGAATTTTTTAGCAAAAAGAGTGAATTTTAGTCAGAAAAGAAAATTATCTTTAAAAGTGTTATAAAATCCATAAAAAATCTCGTCCAAGTTTTGTGATGTCTAAATATTACAGAAAAATCTGTGTAAATAAATAATTAGTGTAAGATTATTGTTTTAAGACCTTAGATTACATACATTAAGGACTTTCCTGTAAATGCAATCAAGGAAACGCGTACATAACCAAAAAAAGGCTAAAAGACATGTGGTTTTCTTCCACCCCCCACCAATACTATAAGAAACCAGCACTACTGCACCTAACCTAAAAATCAAAGCCTTTGTCCACAAGCTAATGACTTTCCCCTTTCCACCTTAACACATCTTATTTTCAGATTAATATTCAAACGAAAACTTTGTTCATGAGTAAATAGATGAAATTTGCGTTTCAATCGAGAAAGATGGATGGATTTGTGACCCTCGTTGCGTTGGTTAGTACCTTCTCAAGCGGAGCAAATAAGACGGCGATGACAAGCTCTCAATTATACCAAGAAATAGGAGATTTTTAACGACTGTATCGCAAATCGAGTGATGCTGAGCAGATCAAGTTTTACTCGGTAGAAAGTCGTAAATTTTCGTTCTTTGCGTCACAAATGTTTTAAGTGGCAGTGCTTCGGAAGATAAGACACTCGATGAGAGACAAAAATACGGAAACTAGTTGGCTATTCATAAATTAAAGCTGATTGTTTTTAAGTCATCGAATTGTATAAGATGCTCGTGAAAAGCGAGATTTTCATCAGTACCAAGCGAGAAAGTGTAGTTTTTCAATCTTAGCGATCATGAGGACCTTCGTACTCTTGGCCGTCCTGGCGATCTGTGTGACTGAAGTTTTCCCTGTAAGTTCTTTTTTTTTGGGGTTATGTTTTGTACAGATAGCTATACAAAAATTTTGACGATTAACATTTTTACAGAGTACTCTCAATGAACAGCAGAAGGAGAAATTGCTCCAGATAAGAAACGTGTGTCTTTACGAGTCTGGCGTCAACCAATGTAAAAAATAAGTTGGGAATCAATCGATTGTTCATGAGAATTTTAGTGTAAATAACTTTTTTCTTTGCAGTTGACATATTTTTGGCAAAAAGGGCCATTGGGCCGGTCAAAAAACTGGTGCGAGCTTCTCACTGCGTTGCACAAGGATTGATCGTAGGACTTTATTTGAAAATTAATATCAAATTTAATATGAAACTAAAAAAAATTTCACGTCGTTTTGTAGGAACAACAAGATGATCCAATCATCAAAGAACTGATCTTACTCGTTCAGCAAACCATACAGAACTCAAGTTTGTCGCAAATAATTGCGCAAGCTGCCCAACTTTGTGGAAAATTACGTAAGACGATTGGATTTTTTTTCTACATCATACAGCTGTTGACTAAAGGAAAACATATATTTATACACATTCAATTGTTTTCAGTCGGAGGAGAGGTTTGTGGAAAGTTGCACGAGCTAGTCGAGCTGGTCATCAAAAACGTCCGAAGTGTTTAAGTAGCATAAAAAGAGAAGTTATGAAAATTATAAGTTAGTAAGAGTTTGATGAACAAATGTGTGCCAAAATAAATAAAATCTCTATATTTATGACTTCTCCATTTGTTGTTTTAATTAATGAAATTTGATGTGTTGAAACTACATTTTTCAATATATTCTACTTTAAATATTTTTGAAAATTTTTAAGTATACATGTGAGAAAACGTGGATTAAGAAAATTATCTTAAAGTTTTCTTAAAATAAGAACAATTTTTTCTTAATTTGTTATCATACATCAAAAATTATTTTTTTCGTTGAAAAGTCTTGTAAAATTCGCAAATAGAATAAAAATAAATCTTTACCGTAAATAAAAATCTTGGAAGTTTATTTCCATCTTTAGAGTTCCAGCAAAAGTCTCCCAATCATCCCTTCTCAGTACCCCAACGTCGTTCGTTGATACCCCTTATGTATCTCCACGAAACCAAAAACATAAAAATAAGACTCTGAAAATCAAATAAAAAAGTCATCACCTCGATCGCAGCGAGTAAAACAAGCCGAAAAGCCCCGCACTCGACGTAACAGCAGCAGCAACAAGCTTTCCTCTTCTTCCCGCGAAAACAGAAAACCCCCCCGCCCCGAGTTCTCAAATTAAGCGGCAATTTAATTTTCACCCGTAAATCGACCCCCTTTCCTTCCACTCCAGCCCGTCAAGATCGGCACACTCCGGCCTCCCCCGAGTCATCTCTTCCTCTTTCTTCCGAAAATAAAGCCTCCGAGAGCTCGAAATTCATTTCGCGGCAGTCACTGCTGCTGCGGCAAGGGAGGCGGCAATAAACGTCAGGACGCCGGCGTCGGTAATTAAAACTAAAGATCCAGGGCCGCCTCGAGGAACGAAAAACAACAGTTGGCGCTTAAGAGGAGCCGGGCGAGCGAGAGTAAGGGAGGGGGGGGGTGAGACTAGCTGTTACTACAACTGCCGGCGCTATTGGAAAATGCGAGCGGAGAGAAAAGGCGGGGGAAAATAAGTGAAGGGAGCCGGGAAATAGTTTGGATGTGGAAATTGAAGGGGAACGAGTGTACCTTGGAGCGGATAATAGTTTTTGGGTGTATGAAAGGGGATTAGAGACAACGTTATGTTAATACTTACGACGTGAATTTGTTGGTCGAATTATCGGGTAAAGCATTTACAAGGACTTCTTAAGACTCGAACAGTTTTTTCGTGATTTTAATTACTGTTATAAGACTGTAAAATGTGTCGAAAGTATGAGTTCAATTTCCGATGACTCCAAATGATTTTCGAGGATTTCAAAGTCTTTGCAAGATTTCAAGTGACTCTTTGTAATTCTGAAATCATTTGAAAGTCTTTTTTGACTAAATTTGAGACTGTGCAGTCTCTTGAACACATGATGAACCACTGAGAAAAATGTAGAAGCAAAGAATATTTATAAACCAGAGGGAGATTACATTTTGTTCAATGTATTCAATGGGCTATAAGGTTCAAACTGAGGGGCTGCGCACCCTTTGAGTTATTTAAAAAGATGGTTAAAAAGTCATTCTAAGTCTTTCAAAGATTTTAAAAGTATCCAAAAAACTTTAGACTTTTTACCAGGACTTCAAGAGTGCATATAGCTTAAAATTATTAAAAAAGACTTTTAGTCATTAAAAAAGACTTTTAGTCATTAAAAAAGACTCCAAATCATTAAAAAAGACTCGATAAAGCATTTTAAGTCTTTCAAAGATTTCAAAAGTCTCCAAAAGACTTCAGAGTGCGCAGCCTTTCGGTTCAAACCGTACGTGGCCAGTTTTTGGTTTACATGATTGTATAATTTTTAGTAATGTGATTACATGTAAATTTTGTTGTTTTGTGTGCCACAGTTTTGTGACGGAGAAAGAGACAAGGAATTCAGATCGTCTAGATCAACGTATTGCAATAAAAGGGGTGAACGAGAAAAAGCGAGTCAGGAGTCGGGAAAACTTTTTTCGCGTAACGAGTAAAGATGCGACGGAGAGTCATCCAAGGAAGCCCGGTCCAGGAAGTGTAAATGAGGGGAGATCCTGATATTGACCTGCTTTGCTTTTGTGATCGAATGATCGTCAAGCTCCTGATGATTTTAGTAAGAAAAGAGATCCCAAAGCATCGTCGTGCTCCGCATAATGAGAAAATCTCAGTTAAAAGACGGAATCTTTCCACGTGGGCCTTGAGAATCTAATAACCTTCGGCCCAAATGAGCTTGACAAAAGTGAGCGCGTGCGCGTTCTCACGTAACACCATTAGTCGCGCGGATTTTGCCTCGAGAGTTCGGGAGTCACCTTCGCTTCAAACTTTCTCGACGATCTCCATGCGTACACGCACGGATGCCGTACAGTTTTGCGTGTGTATTTGTGCATAAGAAAAACACGCCCGAGCTAGTGAGAATTTATGTGCGACAAGCCACCCTCCCCCCACCTCCACGGCTCGGAGGAAAGTTTTTCGAGGAGCACGAAATAACTTCACCAGTTGGGAGGACCCTTCCTCCCTCGGGTGTGTATACGCGAGCTCTTTCTTCTCCTTTCTGCAGGTTTTTTTTTTTTTTTTTTATTCATGCCTCGCCTTACTTTTACGCCTCTCCGCGCGCGCGTCTAATATTGCAGTTCAGTCCGCTCGCTTGACGCGAATGAAATTTTGATGAGCTGTACTGCTGCTACGCGGACGTTTTAGTGTTCTGAAGTATGAGGAATGTATCTCCCCCATCCCCGCTATTTTTTTTCTCTTTATTTCCGTGTTGCTTTCGTGAATGCAATTTTTAAGCAGGGAAATGAATAATGTCGACGGGGAAAAAGGTATCATACGAAAGTTCGGTTTTTCATGAATATGTTTTTTTTTATTATCTACGATTTACAGAATCGAAGTTCAAAACGAGCAAAGAGAAGAGTGGGAAAACGATATGAAATTCCAAGGGTGTGCTCGCACCCTTTCTTCTTTGCTATTCTTTTTTTGTTTGTCTTTTGAGGGTGCCCATCCCTCTTAACGATTCTTTTCTTTTCTCCTCCCGGGAGGAAAACACACGCAAGGCTAAAAGCCCACTCGCGCGGAATCATCCCGAATTGCATTATTATGCGAGCGGGGGCCTTTTCCTTCCTTTACACCCTCGAAGATTAACAAAAACTCGTTCCGCCCCCTGTCAGATCCTTCTTCCCTTCTTTCTCGTGTCTGTCCGACTCAACTCGGATCTGTACTACTGAACAACTACCGCACTTGAATGTACATCTTTTTTTCTCCCAATTTCCTTTTCAATGTCTTTTTTTTATTTGCTTTCACGGTGGGTAACGAATGTTTCGTGCTCAAGAGGCGACACTTAGTGCGAGTACACTCAAGGTACCGTCATGTTTTTTAAAATCTGTTGGTTAGAAGTGATGGACTTTTTGTTCATCTAACGACATTAAATGCAGGATGTGACTTTGGTACTTGGACAAGAAAACTATCGATTCTTCGAATGGCAACGTAAAATTTTTTTACATCTTTACAGATTGGTGTTAAAAAACAAAGCCCAAAAAAAGCATTTTGTATTGGAAGATCTTAAGATTCACATGATTTTAGGAATGTTAAAAAATTATTATTTAGGAGGTGGTACTTATACTATTTTAATTGAAAACTAAAAAAAAAAAAATTTACCTGGAGACTTTTTTAAGATACTTTTAACGACCCAAATTCCTAATCTTGAGTTGATAGAAAATAAAATTCTCTATATATTAACATAAAATCATGAAAAAATAGTTGATCCTAAGTAAAGTACAACAAAAGATTCTTTTTTGACATAAAAATTCCTTAAAATATCTCATAATTTCATGATTCAAGAATATCCTACATCTTTGTTAACAAACATTTTGAAGACATAACGTTTGTTTTTCCGCGACTTTGTTAAAATAATATCTCTTAATTTTTTTTTTTTTATAACAGTGCTTACAGAGACATTATTTAAAAAATTCTCTAAATCTTAATCCTTAGCAAGAAAATAAGTGTCTATTCTCACAAACGATTTATTTTTACCTTTCGACGTAGTCACTAATAACCAAATCTAATTATCCAACCCTTAAAAAAAGCACCAAATGCCCAACGCGGAGGAATAACAGAATCCCACGAAAACGTCGTGTAGGACCTCTAAAGCAACATTTACCCCCGATCCACCGTCTGAAACATTAATACTCCACCGCGGCTGTAGCTCGACGTCATAATATTTTCATTCAAATCGAGCCAAGTGCGTAGACGGGAGCTCTGGCAAGAAGTGCCGCACATAAGTTTTCAAGGGAGGAAAAGGAGCGGGGGACTAATGAAAAGGAGCCCAGGAGCATCAGTGGAGGCTCTCGTCTCGTCCTAATCTACATGTGACCGATATTGCCTTACGGGAGGAGACGAATCCCTCACTGAATATTTAAGACGGCGATGCAGTGGCTTCTCTTGGGTTTTCACATGTAAATGCGATGCCGAAGGAGCACAGAGTGAGCGCGGAGGGTGGCGAGAGCGCGGGAGTGTCTCTATAGTGTGAGAGAGAGCTTTTTTTTTTTTTTTTTAAGTGAAGAAGAGCAGGGCTTTTAGCGTTTTTGCAAAGGCCTGAGGAACGGCATCAGGAGACTTTTTGATGGTTGACCTTTGAAGGTTTAAAATACTCGTGATCCATTGGCAAGGATTCAAACAGAGTCGGGTGAGTCGTTGTTTTGGTTAAAAGTTGGTAACGAGAAAAAGTTTTATTTTATTTTATGCATAAAACTAATTTTTTTACCTTGTTTTTGAAAAATTATCTTCAACGATTTATGTTGTTTTGAGGGTATTATTTTTAGTAATATTTGAAGATTAGAATAAACAAAAACAAATTTGACTCTCAGAATAAAGCGTTTCTCGGTTAATTTCATAAAAGACATAGTAATATGAAAAAATCTTCATATTTTCATAAAAGAGACAAAGCCACAAAAGCTGACATATAAAAGTATCTTCGGTACGCGGTCAGAAATAATATTTCATTTGGGGAAAAAGAAAATACCTCTCAAGAAGCTTAAATTAACCTTTTACGCAGGAAAAACACTCAGATTGTAGCAAACAGAAAAAGCATTTTAGAGGGGTAAATGCGAATGTTATTACTTACAGTGTGATGCTCAAAGGAGAGAAAAGTCGATGAAAAATTATTAAAACTGACTTTCTAGATATTCCTAGTGCACTTTGACCTTACAAGTCTTATTTAGTTACAGTACATTTGTTTCTCTTTTTTTTTTTTTTTATGTTAGTTGAGTTTGTAATCATTGGATAAGAAAAACTGAGAATAATAGTTTATTACTTTACCTGAGTATAACACAAAAAGTCTCATGCAATATCATTAATTTTATTTGTTGAAACCTTGAACTTATGGCGAGTCATGATATTCTGGATTGTTTCAACTTACGTCATTTATTAACTCGAACTTAGATTGAAGTTTTAACAATATGATAATGCAGAAAACGTAATAATTTATACAAATTCTTGAAATAACTTCATCCACGTTGGAGATATACATGTAGCCCCGTCGAATAACTGTTGCATTAAATTAGCAGACCCGTTGTAAATTCTAATTTTACATACTGAACATTTTCCCTCTGTTAATCTTTCTTTCATTATTTCAACTGAAAATACTGGCCTTAATTAAATTCTCGGGCAAAACGTGAAGAGAAAATTGGGCTGAAAGTATATGGCGTGAAATTATCCTTTGAGAATATAACTTTGTCCAATTTTCACAAACCAGTTTTTTATCAACTACTCTAGCAGTAGAGTAAATGAAAAGAAAATCCATTGACCTGACAAAATATTTTATTTTTCCATGAATCAGGAGAAAATCAAACTTGATTTGAAATATCTAATTCACTTCGTTTCGTAACAAATTTTACGACGCCATGATGATCGACTTTCGCCAAAGAAGGACATCAAAACACAGTGCCTCGCTTACGTAGCTAATCAAAGTTTTAAAGAAATAGTCATCGGTGAAACCTCTTGTTTTTATTTCTATTTGAATTATGATGAAATTCTAACACTCGACTCAAATTTATTAAGACTTTCTGTTTTGATGTGCTTATTTCCACATTATTATCATTTCTAACTTTTATTCTTCCAAATTTTAACTTTGTCTAAAATGTACTACATGTATGGTTTAACGTGAAAGTCTAATGCACAATATTGAGAATCGAGACAAAGAATTTCTATGAAATAATTCGTGCCATCTTAACGAAATGACTCTGAAATCATTTAAATCATTTATAAATACGAATAAGCATAATCGGAGATCGAATAAAATTTCAGCTTCAATTTCAAGGAATAATGTCGGAATAAAAATTGAAGAACACTGTGAGCAAATAAATATCATTTTTCATCAACGAAGGTTACCATTGTTTTTTATTTATAAAAGCACGTACCAGTAAATAAAAGGAATGAACTTGATGAATAAATAACGACTTATAAGTCAGTCAACGACATCGTTATCACCTAACCAGCACACGATCATTCAAAATATCGTTATATTTTTTTTGATTTCTCAATAAATAAAATACAAGTAAAAAATAAATTTTCAAGTTTGTTTGAAAAAAATTTGTATTTCATGTCTTTAAAAAAAAGATAAAACAAACTTAGGAAAGACTCTCAGAGCCGTTATTTTTACGGACGCGCACATCCTCCGCGAAAACGAGGTAAGAAAACTTCTCTGGCAGGGCATATTTGTACGGCACCCACGCCAAACTTCCGAGCAAGGCCGGAAATTTCCAGTGGAAATAAGTCCCGCGTTTCCTCTTTTTTTGTCGCTCGACGTTAATAAGTCAGCGTCTTCTCCAGCGAGAAAAGCACATGTAAATTTTCTGAAGGAAGCTGCCACTCCGCCTTTTTTTTCAGGCTCATTGCTTTTTTTTCTCTTTTTTTACGTATGAAAGTTTCTGGTATTTAATTTTTCAAGGTTTTCAAGAAAAGTTATAAGTCAGGGGTTAGGGTGGAGAGAGCAAAAGCTTGTAAAAGACTCCCTTAGATATTTTCTTGTTCTCGGAGGCATGATTATTTCGAAGTGCGACGGAATTGTACTTACGTGATGTGTCAACTGTACGCGGTGCGCAGAGAAGAGAAAAATGGATGTTAACGTTGAAAAATAATGTTGCGTCGCTCCACCTTATCTTAAATGATAAATTAGTGTGTGAATGGGGTGACTGCTGCAGCGATTGCACATTTCACGTGATGACTAATTCAGAACTGCTTTTACGAGACTAGGGCACTGTGCTGTTGAATAAAAATTAATTATCAATTTATACCATATAAAGTTTCATTATTAAGTTATTTTTTAAAATTGTTTATACAAAAATTTGTTTTGTACATTGCAAAAAAAAAGTTAATGATTTTCTTTTTAGACAAGCTACAGTCAAAATTATCTAATAAAAATACAAAAATTCATATCAGAAAAATAATTTTTGAAAAATTATGATTCTCACAAGATAATAAATTTTTTCAATTCTTTTTTCAGTAATTATTATCAGCAGAATTCATCATGTGTATTTATTTATATACTTTGATTTTAAACTTTAGTGTAGAAAATATAGCGTGTGTTATTTGTGCTTAAAAATCGCTTTTTATTATGACACAGAATTCTTTATTTTTGACAAAATTTTTCTCTGACAAATTAATATAACGCATTACATTTTGGGAAAGACAAAAGTGTCCGAATATTTGAAAATAGTTTTCGAATGATTGTTCAAATACTTTATTCCTCTAAAAATTTTTGTTAAAACTTATGCTACAAGTAGTAATGATAAAAAATTATTTTAAAAAATTGATAAATTTCATTTTTGGGAAGAAATTAAAAGTGAAATCACCTAAAAATTGACGCAATATTTGTTGCAGAAGTTGTTATTAGTGTAAGCTGAAAAAAAAATGATTTTGTTTTTGTAAATTAAATTGTATTCAAAAAATACTCCCACTTACAAAAATGTTGACTACACGTTACCGCGTGCAACTGCGCAGATCGTAGGTGCTATTCCGAGTACACACACTGCACGATGTACTGACGTAACAATCAGTGACATCATACCGAGTGTGTTTAAACTTCTCTTAATATAGCACGAGTGTTTCTGGCGAGCATGACGGCATTCTCGCGCGGACAACTCCGCAGCTGGCACGTACACAGTACAAAAGCCGCCGTTCAATCATGGATTATTTAATTTGGACTATAGTAGCCGTAATTTTTGCTTACATTGCAATGAAAAGTCGCGAGTGCGTGAATTATTTCGATAAATGGGGCATACCGCATCCCGGAGAGCTCCCATTTATCATTTTTCCTCAATTTTACCACCTCATCGCTGGAACCAACATCGGAGTGATACTGAAAAATTTGTACAACCTCAATAGAGACGCAAAGTACATTGGATACCACTCGTTCAACAGACCGGTGATTATGGTCCGCGACCCCAAGCTGATAAAGAGTGTCCTCGTCAAGAGTTTCGATTACTTCGCTCACAAAACACAATTGACCCGTTGTTCGGTAAGAATTTGGCATTCACGAATGGCGCGAAACCAGAAATTTATTCAGCCCAGCCTTCACGTCCAGTAAAATTCGAACAATGTTTGGATGTTGAAGTGCGCCAAGAGTTTCGCCGACAAGTTTGTACAGCTGTACAGTGAGAAAGAGGAGATCGACTTCAAGGACGTATTTACCAGGTAAGCCAACGACGTGGTTGCTTCGTGCGCCTTTGGACTCGAGATCGACAGTCTAAGTGATCCAAACAACGAGTTTTACACCGTGGGCAGGAAAACTTTCGATTTCCAATCGCTTCCGCTCCTAAGGATACTGTTTGTGGTAACTTTACCGAAAGTGAGTAAAAAGTTTGGCATAAGTTTGGTGCCGAAAAAAGACAGCGATTACTTCGTCGACGTTATTAAAAACGCTACACAAGTAAGAAAAGAAAATGGCATCGTGAGGCCCGACATGTTGCAACTCATGATGGAAGCTAGAGACGTAACTTCGGACGAAGACGTCTCGGACATCACCGCCCAATCGTTTATATTCTTCCTCGCTGGCTTCGAAACCATATCGTCCCACATGTGTTTGATGGCTCACGTGTTGGCCGAGCATTGGGACGTCCAGGAAAAACTTCAAGAGGAAATCGATGCAATGCTGAGGGATAATGGAGGTGAGATGACATACGAGGCATTAAAAGACATGCCCTTCTTGGACGCCGTGCTCAACGAGACCATGCGAAGGTATCCGATAGGTTACCTCAACCGCGTGTGCTCGAGGGACTTTGAGTTACCGCTAGCTTTACCTGGTGACAAGCTCTACATAGTCAAAGCTGGCGATGAGATACTGATACCTGTTTCTGGTATTCATGCGGATCCAAAGTACCACGAGAATCCAGAAGTATTTGATCCTAACAGGTATTTGAACAAAAAACCCACGGCGAGCGATATCACGAATTTAGGCTTTGGTCTGGGCCCGAGAATGTGTCTGGGCAATCGTTTCGCAGTTCTCGAGACGAAAGTTTTGTTCGTGCACCTTTTGGCGAGATGTAGCCTAAAATTGTGCGATAAGACCCCCGTGCCTTTCGTGGCTGACAGATTGAGTTATGTTCCTGCTGCTAAAAGAGGCTTTTGGTACAAAATAAAAGTTAGAAAATGAGTACAATTACGATGATTTGTTTGTGATTCCGTCTCCCCCTTGCATGGTTCAATCCCGCACTCGAGGTGTACAAACCGTTTTGGATTTTACAAAAATTTTATTGATTTCATAGTGATTTTGTTAGTTGCACTTAAAATTTACTAAGTAGGTATACTTTTTTTTTATCATATGACAATTAGAGCCAACATAAAAATAACGTTTTTGTAAAATTATTTGAAACAAAAATTTACAAGAAATATTTGAGTTATTTTACATACTATTTTGTAAATTAGTAATATACATCGAAAGTAATTCATTAACTTGTCGGTATTATTTTGATTACAGTTTTAGTCATCGTAAAAAAAATTATACTAAACTTGCAACATGATTTTTTCTAACATAATTAAGTAAAGTACCTGTAATTGTTGATTTGACTGCAAAAAAAAAAAAAAATTAACATTTATAGGCCTTCGGTCTACACATAACTTGAAAAAAAAAAATATCATTTCATTACCTTTGTAAGATTTCTATTCGTATACATGTAAGTATGAAAGATTATAATAATTGATCTTAATGAGGTTAATTGACCTTAATAGTGCTAACAAGTGCCAAAGACTAAACAGCCTCACAGATTAAATCATGAGATTCCGTTGATTGCATTTGTAGTAAAATTTCGTATTGGTCGTGATATTTTTTATTGGAATCACACTACTGAGATGTAAAGTTTGGATAAATGGGAGGTGTTATAGTATTATCTTTAATCAAGACCACTTGGCCGTTGTTACGCGATTCAGAGTCACGTTTATACATAGTGTATATCTATATTTTTTTGGAATGACATCACACCTATTGCTTGTAGGCACTCTCTATCAGTTCATTTTGAAGCTCCGACTCGCGTGTACGCTATATTCCGTCAAATAAGACGCAGTTTATTAAAAACCTCACTATGCAGTACTTAATATGGTCAGTCGTGGTTGGAATTGTTACTTTTATCATTTACAAAGCTAATAGTTACAGACACTATTTCAAAAAGTGGGGCATCCCTCAGCCGAGAGAACTTCCCTTTTTGGGAATTTACGGCTGCAACGATTTCGCCAGTAAACACATAAACCTCATATTTGAGGGATTGTGGAGCATCAACAGAGAGGCCAAGTACATCGGATTCCACATGTTCACGACAAGAACCATTGTAGTGCGCGATTCGGAGCTTATAAAAAGTATCCTCGTCAAAAATTTCGATCATTTTTCCGATACCAAGGTCTTTGTCAATGAACAAAGTGATCCACTGTTCGGTAAGAGCTTGGCATTTTTGAAGGGTGACAAGTGGCGGGAAATCCGCAATTTGTTGAGCTTCGCGTTCACATCGAGTAAAATGCACACCATGTTCGGGCTAATGGAGAAGTGCGCGGAAAACTTTTCGAAACGATTCGTCGACATTTACAGTACCGAGGACAACATCGACATGAAGGACGTGTTCGCGAGATACTCCAATGACGTGATAGCCTCCTGTGCCTTCGGCCTGGAAATCGACAGCTTGGAAAATCCTGACAACGAGTTTTTCCTGAGGGGCAAACGGAGCACGAATTTCCAAAGCGTACCAGTGACAAAGATGATTTTCATGACAATGTTTCCCGGCTTATCGCAAAAATTAGGCCTTCGATTCATGTCGAAAGACAATTCGGACTATTTCGTCAACGTCATCAGGACAACCATAGCCACGAGGGAGAAGGAGAACATCAAGAGACCAGACATGCTTCAGATATTGATGGAAGCTCGCAACGCAAAGTCAGACGCCGAATTGTTGGAAATAGCAGCACAGGCTTTCATATTTTTCGTCGGTGGATTCGACACGACGTCCTCCCACATGTGTTGCATAGCCCACGCCCTTGCTCTCAATCTGCTTATCCAGCAAAAGCTACGGGATGAAATTGATGGTATAATGAAGGAGTACAACGGGAAACCAACGTACGAAGCTGTCAAAAACAAAATGCCCTACATGGATGCCGTTTTCAACGAGACTTTGAGGTTATTTCCCATCAGTGTTATACAACGCGTGTGCTCGAAGGAGTTCGTTCTGCCACCATGTTTGCCAGAAGCTAAATCTTACACGGTAAACAAGGGCGACGAAATGGCGATTCCTCTCTACTTCATACATACCGATCCGAGAAACTACAAGGATCCCAAGAAGTTTGATCCTGAAAGGTTTTTTAAAAAAAAGATCTCCACCACTGACGCAACTCTTTTGGGCTTCGGAATGGGTCCAAGGATGTGTATAGGATACCGCTTTGCCGTCCAGGAGACGAAGATTTTGTTTTTACACCTGTTGTCGAGATGTGAACTCTTTCTATGCAAAAAGTCACCTGAGCCCTTTGAGTATGACGTGTACAACGTCCTGACGTACCCCAAAAACGGATTTTGGCTGAAGATAAGACCTAGATAAATCTTTTATATTATTAAGATACTTTTAAGCTTTTGTATGCAAATTATATTGAATTATCAATTTTATAAAACATAAAATACAACAAAGCAATTGTATAGTTCTAATCTTTAGTTACTTCTGATAATCAAAGATTGTAATTTTTTTTTTTTAATCTGGTACGAGTGAGGAAATCATTGGATATAAAAGTTCTCTATAGATAAATACACAGGCAAGAGTCGAGAGAGTCACACGTGTACTCATACATCAACGCCAACCCACACATCATCGTTAACTGAGAATACGTACGTAGCTCCTTGGTACGCAGTTCCAGTGGCTTGCATTGCCAACAACTACACAATTAGTCTCAGTTGAGTATCGCTCGGTGCTAACGTTGGACAATTTTTTTTCCTTTTTAATACGTTAAATTAAAAGTATTTAAAAAACATTGTAAACTCAGACGATGATCATGGCCTACTGGATTTGGTTTATAGTGTTATACATGATTTATGTCATGATCAAACATTATAGAATAAAATGGCATTACGTAAAACAGGGCGTGCCACTCCTGTCGGAGGTACCAGTTTTCGGTGCCTTTGGTGTTATTTTTTTTACTCGTCAATCAATGAACGATTTAACAAAAAAAATATACAGTATGAACCAACAAGCCAAATACTCAGTGTCTCTGTTTTTTTCCAGTTCTTTGTTGATGATACGTGACCTTGACCTTATAAAAAGTGTGCTCATCAAAAATTTCGATCATTTTGCTGATCGCAAAAATTTCATTAACGAAAATAACGATCCTTTATTCGCGAGAAATCTAGCTTTACTCAATGGTGACAAATGGCACGAAATACGCAATTTACTTAGTCCAGCCTTTACGTCTAGTAAAATGCGAGCGATGCACGTATTCATGAGGCGATGTGCTGTCAACTTCACCGACAAATTACTAAAAAGATACGGTAATATGGATGCTGTTGACATGAAGGACGTATTTAGCAGATTCACAAACGACGTTATAGCAACGTGTGCCTTTGGCATCGAAGTTGACAGCTTGGAAAACCCAAACAACGAGTTTTTCGTGGCAGGAAAGAAGTGCTCTTTCAACAACGGAAGAAATCTGTTGAAAATCTTTCTGCTGGACCTTTTTCCGAAACTGACAGCTAAACTGGGAATGAGAATCGTGCCGAAGAAAGAAACCAAATTTTTCGTCAACGTCATTGAAACGACGATCAAAACAAGACAAGAGCAAGGCATTAACCGACCAGATATGCTACAACTGATGATTGATACACGCGACAAGATGAATGGATCATCTGGCCTTGATACCATGGAATTGACTGCTCAGGCGTTTATCTTCTTTCTAGCTGGTTTTGATACCACGTCTGACTTGATGAGCCTCATAGCCCACGAATTGGCTGCTAATCCTGATGTGCAAGAGAAACTTAAAACCGAAGTTGACGGAGTAATGAGAGAAAATAATGGGGAGGTGACTTATGAAGCCATAACCAATATGCACTACTTGGATGCTGTCTTTAATGAAACGATGAGAATGCATCCCTCACCCTTTTTGTCGAGAGTATGCTCTAAGGACTTCGAGTTGCCTCCAAGTCTGCCGAATTTGAAACCATTTTTGGTTAAGATAGGAACAGAAATTTTGATTCCATCTGCTGGCGTGCACAGAGATCCAAACTACTACGAGAATCCAGATAAGTTTGATCCAGATAGATATTTGAACAAAAAAATTACGAGCGACGTTTTGAACTTGGGCTTTGGTTTGGGCCCGAGAATGTGTATAGGCAACAGATTTGCTATCCTTGAAATAAAGACTCTGTTTGTACACATGTTAGCTAAATGTAGCCTCGAACCCTGTAAAAAAACTTGTTTACCATTTAAGTATGATCCAAACACTATATCGCCATGCCCAAAAGGTGGATGTTGGTTGAAACTAAGACCTGCGAAGTAATTTACCATGCAATACTTCTTATAGCGATTATGCTCGGTCGGCTAGGTCGTGGATTGGCATGCGGGAGACCGTGGTTCGATTCCCGGCCAGTGCGACTTTTTCGGGTAAGTACCTCTGTGACTTTTCACATGTGCTTTTTCACCACGCAATGCTCCTCGAGGAGGGCTTTAGGCGACCTTCTCGCAGCAAAAATTGCCTAAGTTCCCCCTACCCCCCTTCCAGTAATGGGGAGGCTTCCTCCCATCCCTTTCCTTGTCCCTTTCCCAAGTGCTAAGTGCCCATAGTAGTGCCGGACGTAGAGCACTATAATATAAAAAAAAAAAAAAAAAAAAAAAAACCTTACCATTTACTGTATACTTATTAAAAAATATACTTTGTACAGTATGATACTGAAGATTTGTTTTTTAATCGTAACCTTTAATCCAAGTGATTAAAAAAGTAAGCTGACTAAACGTACAAGGAAAAAATATGACGAAACTTTTTGCTAGCTACATGTACATGTATCATCATTGACCAGTAAATTATACATGCACACATCTACGTACGACTGACAAGATTACGTCATTGTTTTGCACACTGCACTGGACGCTTATATTAATCTCTAGATGCGCAGCTGCTACAGTAGAATGCGAAATATCGTACCTTCTATACGTACCTCAGTCTAGTGTTTCACTCTAGTGTTTCACGGAAGACTTCAAAAGTTTTCATCTTATTGACATCATGGCTTTATGGATTTGGTTAATTATTTTATGTGTGATATATGTTGTGTGGAAAAATGTTAAAATGAGATGGTACTTTATAAAACGTGGAGTGCCTCAATATCCTAAGTTACCGTATCTAGGTGCTTTTGGTTCTAACTTCATAAGCCGTCGCCACCTCAACTGCACTGTAAAAGATTTATATAACATGAACAAAGAAGCCAAATACGTGGTTTCTTATACTTTCTTCAGTCATATAATAGTTGTGCGTGATCTCGACTTGATAAAATCCGTGCTTGTTAAAAACTTTGACCATTTCGCTCATCGTAGAACTTTTGTCGAAGAGGCAATCGATCCACTAACTGGTAAGAATTTGGCTTTTTTAAATGGCGATAAATGGAGAGATGTGCGTAGTTTATTGAGTCCAGCGTTTACGTCAAGTAAAATGCGGACGATGCACGTGTTGATGTCTCAGTGTACTGAAAAATTTGCAGAAACGTTTATAAAACTGTTTGCCAATGTTGATGCTATTGACATTAAAGATGTTTTCAGTCGATTTACAACAGATGTAATAGCTACATGTGCTTTTGGTATTGAGGTCAACAGTTTGGATAACCCAAACGATGAGTTTTACGTTACGGGAAAAAAGTGCTCGTTCACTAATGGAAAAATGATGCTTAAGTTTTTCTTTCAAGCTATTTTCCCCAAACTGGCTTCAAAATTAGGTACTAGAATCATACCTAAAGAAGAAACTGATTTCTTTATTAATATTATCGAAACAACGATAAAGACAAGACAAGAGAATGGTATCACTCGACCTGACATGTTGCAGCTTCTTATTGATGCTAAAAGTAAAGTTGGGGAGGTTTCTAGTGAAGACTTGATAGAAATCACAGCACAAGCTTTTATTTTCTTTCTCGGCGGTTTCGACACCACATCCGATTTCATGTGCTTGATGGCACACGAACTAGCTGTCAATCCCGATGCTCAGCAAAAACTTCAGTCAGAAATAGATAAAGTCATGAAGGAATGTGATGGTAAGCCCACATACGAAGCTATTGGTAATATGAACTATTTGGATGCTGTTTTCTACGAAACCATGAGAATGCATTCTGTCGCTTTCGTGTCGAGGATGTGCTCTAAGGACTTTGAGTTTCCACCAGCGTTACCTGGAGGAAAACCAATCACAATTAAATCAGGAACAGAAGTTTTTGCAGCTGTTGCAGCTATCCATAGAGACCCAGTTTATTATGAAAATCCAGATAAATTCGATCCTGATAGATATTCGAACAAGAAAATTAGTGGTGATGTGGTAAATTTGGGCTTTGGTTTAGGCCCAAGAATGTGCATAGGTAATCGTTTCGCTATACTTGAGATTAAGACTTTGTTCATTCAGTTATTGTCCAAATGTAGCCTTGAACCATGTAAAAAAACTTGTATACCATTTGAACACGATTCCAGTAAATTTGCGGTGTATCCAAAAGGTGGATTCTGGTTGCAGATGAAGTCTAGAAGTTAACTCTAAATATTATTAAATTTTATAGCTACTGCCGATTCTCGCTTGTTTTGCCACTTTTGCTAGTGCAACGTACGATTCATGCATGTCATTACAAATCGTATATACATGAATATACATTTCATGTAACTAAAAAGTAGAGTATTTAGTTTTTTGATTATTTGCATACGATATCATTTAAAAATGATTTAAGATCTGCATTTAATATATGTATATCTCAATAAAAAATTATTATAAAACACATAATCAAAACAATTGATGAATGAAAAAAAATCTTCTCATACTCTAATAAAAATGATTTTTATTTATAACAAATGACATATCAAATGGGAATAAGTTGTAAGACTTCAATAGTTTCAAAATAGCGGAAAAGTGTCTTTAACTGACAAGTAAAAATTTATTTACCTTTACGAATCAATGAAAATAATATGATTCTTATTTGACCTCTAAGTGGATAAGTAAGAACTATAAAAAACCAATATGTAATAATATCAAAAATTTTTTTTTATGCACATGCTGCTTCTGGTAGTACAATATTGTGACTAGGCTTCAAATCATGAATGTTTTTATTTCATACTTATATTAATAATAGTAGTAAAGTAAAATTTTACAATACCTCACACGATGATAAATTTAATTACTGTATCCTATTTTATTCAAACAGTTATAGTTACTATGACAAAGCTTTTATGAAATCGTACAAGATTTTTAATTATTAGTTACTGTGATCGAATTGACGTTTACGTTTATACATTACTAACAAAGTTTTCCTATCCATCCACTTTGATCCACGTATTTATTAAAATGTGTATACGTACATATATTGTCTTCATTTATGTAGATACTTGAGACTCAAGTTTTTTGTAGTCTCAGTGTAGGTGACTTCCTTCATTGATTCTTTTTCATAACACGTATTCAATGTTCATGTACGTACCTAAATACTTGATGAACTAGATAAACCGGAACATTGACATTAACCTTGTTTTATATCAAGAGTGACAGCTTGACGGATTCTTCCCACTTAAAGTGTTAACTTGTTGTTTTTCTAGCCATAGCAGCTTATACTATTATGTTTTATTCATATTTTTTACGCAATAAGAAAAAAAACTTATACTATTAACAATTAATTGTCCTTTCCAATAGTACCTTGATTTATTTGTCAAGCTGTTTAAACTACGATTGAACATTAGTCATTTAAAAGATTATATTGCTGTTACGTCATGGAATATTTGCATATTGCGAAAGGCCATTCAAGATTATTTAAAAATTTTACTGCACGAAATGTACAGATCATCAAATTAATAATAGTGTTTTAAAAAAAAAAATGAAAACCTTATCTTTTGTACACGATAAAAAAAGTTGATTTAATCAAGAATCTTGATTCAAGAGGTTTGATATACATGCACAAAAAGTGATTGAGCGATTTCAATTGTTAGCAGGTGACCATGGAGGAATTTGTTTACATCTGGATTTTATTTTTAACATTTACTTTTCATGACGTTATTCACTGCGTCATTGAATAAGAAGGCATCGTTTATTCAATTTTTTACAGCCACATACGCAACTGTTAAAATAGTCTTGAATAACATAAACTATGATCAATAATGTATTTCCTGTTAATAAAGCTCATGTGAGCAGATTTTACTTTTTTAAAAAATTACATTGCAATTTAACAATTTAACTTTTGAGAAAAATAAATGAATAGATTTCAGCACTTCCAACCTATAAGCCGTTTTTTTATTTTCATACCAAGCATTATAAAGATGGTCCATGTCAGTCATTTTTGTACCAGTGTCTCAGTAAATTGAGTATACGTCCATAAAAAATGTGAGTGTTTTATCATTTATTTTAGAATCATAATTATCTGCTTATCAGTGAACAATCGTTGTTTCATTTAAAGAAAATCTAAATTGAATAACTATAACAGGTAAGCATTCACTGCAGAACCATTAAATTTCGTCATTTTCACTCATTTTGTACATTTTTTGCATCGACAAAAAATAAAAATAATTTACAAACTGGAAAAACAATGCAAGTATCAAAGGTAGGTGTTTCCACGAGCATACAACTTTTCACTCGAATTAACCCAACCTAGCTCCCCAAAAGCTATTGATACCCATGGAGTGAACAAAAACCTCGTCCACCGTAAAAATCAATCGCAATCAAGTGACAACGACGGGAGAGTATAGATTCAGATTTCCCCGGCCGGCAAATCTCTCCTGCCAAGCTGTAGGTGTGTATATATAGCCTCGTAAAATCGCCGGCGGGGCACCATTACAGCCCCCAGGACTTTCGTCCCGCACACGTGTTCGTAATGAGAGCTGCGGTGGACTTAATTAAAGGAAGCGGGGGTGGGGGATCGTAACGCCGACTTATCGCTCAGAGACTGCGGAGAACGACCCTCTCGGATGCTGCGGTGCTCTCCGGGAGTTTCCGAGAAGTATCGCGCGCATGGACTCCCGTCCGGACGCGGATAATTTTGGATTTTCACGTCGAGAGTTTGCCGGTGAAATTAGTCCAGAGGAAGAGAGACAGGGTAAGTATTTTTGGATTGCGGGGCTTTGAAAAAGTGTAATCGACGGTAGACACTTCCATTGAGACATCCATTGCGAAAATTGTGATTCCAATAGTTGCGATTAAACCATCAGCGTCGCGCTGTAATTTCCAAAATTCACGCGGAAACGAGCTCAGGGCCCATTAGGCGTAATTTGGTATGCTTGAGTGACTCGCTAAATACGTCGTGATTCGCGATTCGAAACGCGTTGGTGTGAAAGTTCAGTGAAGAAAGGGAGGGGGAGAAAGTTCTGAGATAAGGGCTCGAGAAGAGACTCAGTGGGTGAGGTAATATCGAGAATATTAGGGAAAATTAGGGAGAAAGAAAAATTTATATATAAATTTGTAAAATTGTATAAATTTTATAAATTTGTCTGACCATACTCGCCTGTTTCTACTTAATTTTACAGGACAATTTGCAGGCATTTGTCATCATGGCCAAAGAGTACGATGCAGTTTTTGTTGTAATATTATGTACATATTTCATTGATTACACCGTTCCGTAAAATTTGTGTCTTATTTTCCCATAAAAGGCGTAAAAAACAAGTTTTTTCTTACTGCACATCAGAACTAAGGTGTCGATGATGAAATAATAATTAAAAAAAAAAAAACTCATACATACTTTTTTATAAGAAAACTGTTAAATTAAGAGTAATTTTTTAGTTCAAGCACTACCTATACATGCAGATACTTAAAACTCATCGTATATTTTAAACATAAAAATGTTAAATATGATATTTAGTTTTATAACATCATTAAAGTGTTTTTACCCATAAGTATAAGTATTTCATTTTTATTTTTGATTAGGGAAATAATAATTTGTTGTTTACATTTAATATATTATCAAAAGGAAAATTTTTTCCAAATAGTACTGTCAGTTCTTAGTAAAACATGTTCACAATTGAATCCATGGATAAAAGTAACGATGCGTTTTTCCATTTCGTATTTTTTGATATCTTGAAGACGTTCAACTATTTCGTTTAGCCTCGATTGCTCAACGTTACGGATATGTTTGTTAATTTTTAATACCTTGAGAGCACAAAACAACTCCAAGAGAATCGATCAAAACGCACCAAAGTATCAACTGGTACACATAATATACCAACAGCAAAGGTGTACTTATCGACGTCCCTACCAATCGATCGAAACGACTGTCATTCCACGTGTTTGATTGCAGACATTTCCCATCGAGACCCACCAGTGTTTACTCAGTGGTGCAGAGCCTCGCCCCATCGTAATGATAATGACCCGTAAATTTTAATGTATCTTCAAGCATCTTTTTATCGGCGAGCTAAAACGAGACAAAAATCGCGCGGTCGAGGATAAGGTTTTCGTAGCAATTACACTGGCACGACTCGTTATTTCCACAGGGAGGGAAAGAAAAGAGCAAACGAAGGTAACTCGTTACAGCTCCGCGATCGGGGGTAAACAAAGCCGTGACGTCAGATCAGCGCCGCGCCCCTGTTTGTTCTGTCGAGCCCCTCGAGTTTTCCCGACACACAGGTACACTCGCACGAACGCTAAGGTGAGATCAGAAGGGTGGGTCGAGGTGTACCGGCCGACGGAAGATTTGTCGCGCGCGTGTAGCCGGTAATTGGCTGGTGAAATCTACTTTGGGGAGATTAAGAAAGGGATAGGCTTTTTTTACCGAGGAGCCTGTGTCAATATACGGTCGGTGGGGGTTTTCTTTCCGAGGCGGCCGATTGGATTAACGGCGGGGAGGAGCCGGTGGGATCGGACCGACTTTGTAATTTCATTGGTGTGGCTCTGTTTTTCTTTCGGAGAAATAAAGAATCGGATCCGTTTTAGAGTGCAAAAGCTTGTACCGAGTGAATTGTACCTGCGATTGGTTAGGTTTTAATTGGTCCCAGTACTCAAACGTGAACAACATCACACGCGTTAGTAATATTACCTTAGATAAACACATGATCAGGAAGTAGATTACAGTACCAACTTATCATTTATATTATCAGCAATTAACCCTCCAATAATAGTAGTGATATGAGGTGGGTACGAGTAACTTACCAGGGCGTTGGTGTACTGTACTGACTTGGGCAAGAATACTTTTATAATTTTTTTGTTTTTGTTTTTAATATAATGCATTATTTGTGCGAAAACATTTTTTTAATTAATCTCTATACTTTAAATGTAGTGCCAAATACAATTTTTTTCCAGCAAAAACTATGTGGTACAGTATAAAAGAAAGGAAATGTAGAAAAAGAAGTAAAAAAATTCAAATGTTTGAGTTATGAACCACTTTACAATAAGATGTATGGCACTAACTGACAGAAATAAAACAATGTTCTTCAAATATTGTATAGTGAACACGTAGTGACAAATAAATGATGTTTTCAGCAAAAAGGATACACTTTAACCTGGAAGAAAAAAAATTTTTCTTTCAGTGTTGTAAAATTCATAAAACAATTGTGCCCAAGTCTGAGTGTACACAGCCTGATTTTAGGCCTGACTCAGTAAATGGCCAAGGGTCTAAAAACTTCATAGACACAGGGTCACCATGTATTTGACAGGCGGTAAAATTTTTGCTTACGTTCGCAAATATAATTTTCACACTTCTAGGATTACTCAGTACAAAATCAAATAGCACACCTTGAAACGTTAACTGTATGTATTTTTTTCTTTTTTCATTTGTTTTACAGAATTTTTGATAACAGCTTATTGAAGTGGTCAGCTAGTGGTACACACATGAAAGAACCTTATCACGTCAGCGGTGGCTGTACAGCAACGCGAGTTTCACAGCGCACCGCGGAAGCGGAAGAAAGGAAAAACATGTAAAAGCGAATGAAAAAAAAAAAAAAAAATTCGATGCACTTTCTTTTATTTTTTCTGGGCAAAAGGAAAAGAAAAAACAACAACAAGCAACGTGGAAGAGAAAGAGCTGAGTGAATCCTGTCGCAGTAGCTCTGAGAGATGAAAGGGACGTCGCAGAGAATGAGTACAAAAAGACAGAGAGCGAGTAGGGGAGAGGGGGAGGGAAGGACGACGCGTAAAAGTACGTTCTGTCCCATTGTCGAGGGGGAAGAGAAAGCGCCGCTGGCTGCTCCAAAGCGTTCATTTTAATGAAGGATTACAGGCGTTTTCGTCCCTTGCGTGAGCTTTTTTTATTTTTTTATTTTTTTTTTTTTTGTCACCAGCTACGCGCGTATACTGGCCGCATATTAATTAAAACTACAGCCAGAGCTCGAAAAAGAGACTATATACTCGCGCTACGGGCGTGATTTCGAAATTTTTAATGAGCATCCCCGATTATGCGGGAGAGTTGGTAATTTTCCCTCGGTTGTATCATTTTTTAATCACGCGCTTGCGGACTCGTGACGTGGATGAAGAACATATTTTCTGGATTTTGAGTTGCAGGGATTTGTTTGGAACAAAATAAAAACAGCATGCTCGTCCAATATACGTCACCTGCATCGGTGGACTCGCATCTCAACTCGAACGTGTCGGCGTTTTCATTTTTAGGACTGCGTACACGCGTTGGAGTACAATCGTTCGACGAGGCTTGTGATTGATTAAGTATTTATTTTGTACATCTTTTTTCAGAGAAAATTATTTGTGCTACGGACGTAATTGAAGAGCTTTGTAAGTGTTTTGATGTGGTTTTATGATAATAATAAAAATCGTAATTATAATAATAATATATATATTCGCAGTTACAAAACGATATTTATAAATCTGGCATAGAGTATAAAATAAGTTTCATAAATAATTTAATTCTTCAAACATTTAATAAACCAAGAAAAAATATTTATGAAAGTTTAATCCTATCAAGGTGAGGTTTTAACAAAAATTTAGCAATTTAAATTCAAAATTACCTGGCATAATGATACTTGATTGATTTATTCTTTCAAACGAGACAATTGGACAAAAATGTACTGTATCATTGAAGTAAACATACAATGTAACTAAACGTAAAATTTCATTGTACTTTGTAACTTTATAATGTATAACAAAACAATTTTTTTCTATAACTATTTGTTTAGTTGTATTTTAAAAGTTACATTATAAAAAAATAAACAATCACATAACTGATGCCATTGTAAAGATTGCATGTAGGTGAGATTATATATGATTGTTTGGAAAGCCACAAAAATGAACAGAAAATTGTAAGAAAAGCTTTGTTCTCTTTGAGTGGTGCCGTATGCTGGTTACACGATAAAACATTGAAACATTTTCAACCAGGAAAGTTGTAGTCTCAAAAATTATTCAGATTGCTCTGAGTTCTCGTCGAATAGAACAAAAAAAAGCATGGCCGTACAAAAAAAGTCGACCATGTCATCTCACGCAGCCACTTAAGCTTTACGTAATTCCCAAAATAATTAACTCTTTCAGGGGGAAAATAAACAAAAAAAAAAATAAAAACACCATCAAATCAACCCCCATGGTATGTTGCAAAGCAAGAAAAACCTCGGCAACCTCAAACAAAAGCCACACAGACAAGACAACGCGGACGTCCCTCGCACCAAGCCGACGCAAGGAAAAGAAAAGTCACGAGCGCGTAAGTAAGTAAAAGCGCGCCAGGGGTAGAGCCGTAACAAAGTGAGCTTACAGGCACCGGTATATACACGGAGGAGAAGCCTCCGCGGCATAAAAGAGACACGGGCACAAAAGCAAGAGAGAGCCCTTTTAATAACAGATCCGTGTCTCGGCCCTGAGAGTCAGGGGGGGGGGGTAGGTGCTTTCTTAAGACTACCGTGCCCCGGCGCAAAGTGCCCGCCGGCAATATCTCCCGATTACGGGGCTAAGTAAGGCCTGCCCCCCCCCCCCACCCTTTGTGCACTGGCTTTTACGACGTTACCTCCCTACGACCCCGCGCACTCCTCTTTCTCGTATATTACACAACATACGCGCGAGAACACTGCCCAGGGTCGTCTGAAAGCTCGTACGTATATATACCAGAGGAGCCGAGCTAATGAGACGTGAAACGCGAGGCTTGTTTAAGACGCCGATTCGCGCCAGCTACAACGAGCCGAGAATACCACGTACGTCCGGTCACTATGGTTGTCTCGTCGTCAACAAGTGAATGAACAACCAAAGCTTTTGATAACTCGAGACTCATGACTCGAAATGTTAAAAAAAAAAAAAGTGTTCCTCGCAACGTACGCGTGTTTGATATGGATACAGGTGGGCAGAGCTAAAGCGGCCTAATTACGTTTTAATGCACCCAAGGGTGCAGGAACTATTAGATGGAGCGCGGGTGGCACTGTGGTCCCTCTGTGCTGTATGTGTGTGACGACGCGGAGCGACGCTGCGGTGATTTATTTTAATTAAATAAAGTGCGCGGGACCATTAATACGGGCGCTTGGACTCGCTCGGGCTTGATTTATCGGCTCACTTGGTTGTTGGAGAACAACGGGAGTGTGGTTGTTTTTTTAAGGGAGAGAATCGGTGCGAGTATCTGGGAGCGGTGTTCGTGTTACTTTTTACTACTCATCCGGTGGGTTCCGTTGGTTGTGCTTCAAGCGGTATCGTTTAGATTGACTAATCGATGGTTTTAAAGATTAATTTGGAGCAATCAGGTTATTTTGCCCTGTATATTTTGGCACGATTTATAGTGTTTTCTGGAGTTCAATCAGGGCATTCGATACACGCGATATCTTATCGATTACTCGAAAACTCGACGTCAGCACTTGAGTATAATCAAGTATAATTTGTCTAGTAAATTAGTTTCAACTCTCTAGAAGTCTTAGATCTAACCTTAAGCCAAGTAAAGAAACAAATAAATGCATCCTTAGGAACTAATTAGACTAGTATAATACTTTACCACTTTCAAGATCTCAAGACGAGTTTTCGAGCAATCGATATTGCATGTATCTTATCGATTACTCAAAAACTTGTCATCAGCACTTGAGTGTAATAAAGTATAATTTGTCTAGTAAGTCCGTATCAACTCTGGAAGTATTGGATCCATCCTTGCGTTAAGTGAATAATCAAATATACACATGCTTAGGAACTCATCAGATCAATATTATACTTTACCTCTTTCAAGTGATGAAGAGCAATCAATAAAATATCGCATGTGTCGAATGCCACGATTGGACCTGTGCTACTGGAACATGTAAATCATTGAGCCAAGCACCAAAATAAAATGTTATTGTAACTGGTCAAAAACATTTATTTTTTTATGATGTTTCGAAAATCCCCATCTTATTTAAAAACAGCCAATTTCAATTTTTATGAACGAAATTTTCCAGTTATTCTCATCCCAAGTGATCTGTCTCAACCAATCACGCAACGATTAAGAAGGTTATAGTCACGTGACTTTGAACATCTTATCAAAGGAAACCAGTTTGAGCTACACAGACAACCCTAAAAACGCCAAAAAATAAGGATGCCAAGTGAAAAAAAAAAAAAGTACCAGATCCTCGGTCCCTGGAAAATAAGCGTTTGCTTCAAGCGCCATATAATCGAGACCAAGCAATCGCGGACATGCCTCGACACAGTGGGAGAAAGGTAAGGATCCTAATGGCTCTCAGCGCTCCTCTCTTGCGTCCCAGGCCCTATACATTTTTCGTCCGCGGGGAAATCAAGCGTGCACCGTTGCGTAATTACCCTGCGAGCTTACTTTCTTCGTTGCCTCTTGTTTTCTCTCCCTTCCCGTGCTCTCGCCATCACCACGGGCTCGCGGGGCTTGTGTTAGCGCGATTCACACAGCACAAATGTTTGCAACGACAAAACGTGGGGTCGATGAAAATATTTTTCTGCAATCATTGAAAAAACAAAGTCCGCTAGCCCACCAAATCCACCCTCTTCCTTATCAATACAATCTGGTTTTACTGACCAATAACCCTCCTCATCCTGAACCCAAATCCTCTGAAAAGGCTTCCCTTGAAGGAGAAACTGACCCACCCGACATGTGTATAATTATATATACATATATTTGCCCAAGGAAAACGTCGTCCCCAAGGTGTCGAGAAATTTCATCCCTCCGAACGGGCCACTGGCTACATAAGCACGCTAGCCCGCACATCCCCAGTGGAGTAGCTCTTCTCGATTGGCCGAGCGCCACGGCAATTATACGTTCGAGCGGCCCGGCTATCTCTCCCCGGGCTTTAATGCCCCGTTACTGCACGCGCCCTCCCCCCTATGTTATACGTGTACAGAGGGAACACCCGTCGAAATATCGTTATTTACGGGCTTCCCTACGACTGGATCGGGACTCCTTTAACGAGCACACGGTGTGCATGCAGCTCTTTTTATGGGTCACCCGAGCCGGCTCGTTTTTGCACATCACCTGCTCTGAGGCTTTGTTTCGGTGGATGAAACACGTACACACGGTAAAGGGTATGCATGCATAAGAGCAAACGATACATTCCCCAAAGAGTTTGACGAGTCGCATTATACACGGTGGTAGCAAGACAGTGTATAGAAAAAAAAAACAAGAAAAAAGCTGTATAGACTATTGCTCCAGGGTCACCGCGGTAGTTCGACGTACGACGGCGATCATTTTCTTTAATTATGCAGCAGCCCCTGCCGGTGGTAGAAGCTCTCCCCTCGGAGAGCCCCAACGGCGTAGCTGCCTCCAGAAATAGATTGCTCCGATCGATGAGCTCGTCGGCTTGTCGGGCTGTACACAAGGTATATACCCCCGCGCGAGAGTGTAGAGGCCCTTCCCGCTCGAGTGGTATTGCGGGGCTCTCGATGTTTCTCCCGGAGAATATTGTTGTTGCCGCTACTGGTGGTGGTTAAGGGGGGAAGTTTTTTTTTTTTTTTCTTCTTCTCTGCCGAGGTGCGGTGAGGAAGGTTTAATCGGCGCGCGCAATCGATGAGGAAATTGCAGGGTAGACAACAACGCCGGATGGATTTTGTATTGCCTGCGTGTGTGGGCTGTCTTATTGATTGTTTCATTACGGAATGTATTATTCACGGCTACGCGGGTATTTTTAATTTTACCTTGCGGTAAATGCTTTCTCCGCCGAGGCTCGATCTTCCTCCGTCGCGTTGTGTACAAGGTATATACCACATACGTGCGAGAGTTATACCAAAGCGAGGTTTGCTTGTTTCACGGAATAAATAATTTAGCGAGAAATTCAGGAAGATATCCGCCACTGTCCACTCGCTCCTCCTATCTCCTTGAAAGTCAATACCTCGGGACAAACAGGTCAGGAAACGCGCATATCGAAGGCAAACAGCAATCGCACCTCGCAAACATTTTTCCTCCTACAAACGGGGCGTGCTCGAGTGCGTGCATCTTTCTGCCCTGTGTACCTATACTCTGTTGTGTGCAGGGAGAATGTGGTTGTTTTTTTTTTTCTTTCTACATGGTGTGTTACGAGTGGAAATTAATTTTTCAGTCCGCATGTATTTGGCGCTCTGTTCGCTGGTGGGAAAAATAGGGGGCAGGGGTAAAAGCTATGATCGGGAGGTATTTTCCTACAGCGGTGCTCTATTAGTTTAGACGGGACGAGAGTAGTGATGCCGAAAAAAGCTCCCTATGGTGGATGCTGTTTTTTTTTTAATATTCATTTACCGTCACAAGATGGAGCGGAAATCGGGTTTCGAGCCTGTAGGGTGGAAATGCCTTTGCTTCTGTTTTCGGGTAAAAAAAGGGGGTGGTCGCTTCCTCTGTCGGTGAGTTTTTTTGCCGTGGAAGTAATTGTTTTAGTGAGACTGGTGGAAAAATAAACTGCTGTCTAAATCACGGGAGGGTCTGCGTGTCTGGCTGAAACGAATTTTTTTCGGGTCAGATACTACGCGGAGTTTTCGTGTTGTACTGAAAGCATTCGTCAATCGGTATTGGAGGTTGGAAAAAAAATTAGCTACGAAATCAAATACAAGTTTTTCGGTACTAATGACTGTAGGCTCGAGTTTTCACAAAACTTCATGTTGTCAATTAAGAGTCTCTTATAGTTGTCAATAAATCATTTATTTGATCTGTGTAATTTCTTCCAACAGTGAAGGACATTGCATTTTTTTTTTAATGTAGTAGCAAATTTCACGTTATGGTCGAAATTGAAAATATTGACTTGAAAACAAGACAGCTGCAAAAATTGTCTGTAAGACGAGCATTGGTATTAGGAAAATATCTTGGCAACTAACGTGACGGATGGTGTTACGAGTTTCACGTGAACAGAGCATCGTGTGAATAAAATTATCCAGCTTGAGCTTCGATTTTGTAGAAATAATATGAAACGACAAAGTATATTTTAATTTCTCACAGAAAAGGATATTCGAGGATGAAAAAAAAAAAATTAAATCGACACAGTAGCAGGAAGAACAATATTGATAGAATAAAGAAATGTTAAATGTTTTTTCAGCCACGCTTAGAGTGTGAACCAATAAAATAAGAATAGCTGTTTTCACGGTAAACACGGCGAAATATCCGAATACGAAGCTTGGAATCCTTTGTTTACAATTTGCAAAGTGGCGAGGATAAAAGAACAGTTGTAACTAGTATTTTTTTCTGAACTTGCATTTGTTGTACAGATTTTAAGTCTTCATTGCTAGTTGGAAGAGCTTTTCACTTTTGTGATGGGCAAATCCTTCGTAAAGCTTTTCCTCTTATAAATCCAAAGTATTCATGAGGATTTTGGAAATTCCAAGAGCTCGTGAATTGAAGGAAATTTCGAGAAAAAATTACTAAACATTTTTTTAACTTTCAACACACTACAATCAACAACTAATAAACATAACTAGACAATAAAGCATACACATATTGTAAAATATTGTACACTGTATTTCTTTCACGTCCAGTGAAAATCACAAAAAGTTCTATGTAAAAAAAAAGCCATATGTGATGAGGTACACACACACACAGGCAAGCTTTAGATGACCGTATAATACTGGGCATCCTGATTGGACCATCGGACAACTGTTTCCGGCTTTCATGCTGTCTAATGTATAATACAAAGCTTTCAAAGCTTGTCTCGATTTACTGATGTACCATTATTATAACGCGAATGCAAACTTGTACAATACAGTGTGTGTCGTAAATAGATTTTGGTTAATTTAGAAAGTGTTTTGTATCGATACAATGGTCATTACCCTTAAAATTGTATACACCTGTCCAGGAAACAGTGTAATGAACAATGGGATGCTTTAATTTGTTTGGTGATTAATTAGATATTGTGTCGATAACTTACAAAGTAAAAGATGTGCCATTCAGTGGGACGACTGTTTGTGACTTACCTGAAACAAAAACAATTCGCATTCATTAGTCACGTGCATCTATCAAATCGTATTTGTAAAGGCATTTAATTTTAGGAATTACATTTTCAATGGAATAATAATTAATCTGTTTCCACCTACATCCTTAAATGTGGGAATTGTTGTCATTTACTCACTTAGGGGGGTATAATGTTTATGTATACTACATTATTAAGAGTTCATCAAGTCATACTGCATTGTATTTTCTGTTTCATACTACACTTATTTATTTTTTTCTTATTCTAATTAGTCCAGGGGAGTAATTTTTTTCATAAAACTTGTATAATTATTAATAACAGGTATTTAATAAGCGATGCTTTCTACGTGGGATTGACAATGATTTGATAAATCTTGCAGGGACATGGCAACCATCAGTCGCAACGTTATTTTGGGCATATATTTTTGTAAGGACGATTGTTTTCACAACTTTTTTTACAACAAACCGAGTAGATACTTTATTGTTGGTGTAAGTAAAGTTTTAAATTGAAGGGTATAATTGAAACTAAAACAATCCAGGGTAAATAAATGCATTAGTTAACGTCTTACTGATTTCGTTCATTAACTTTTCAAGACTCGAGTCTTGTGATTATTTTCGTAACGTTATGGAAAAAAAAAAAGTAAGAGTGGTTACCATTACCTTCCCGGTACATTGAAAAAACGGAAGGTAGCGCAAAGAAGAAGAGTGTAGCAGGGAAGAAAGGAGGAGATTCCCTTCCCGAGCAAAAAAAGGGGCCGGAGGTAAAGTCAATTCGCCGGGAGCGACTTATTTAAAAGTTTGTATCGCTCGCCAGGTATATGGCGGAGGGGTAGCCCAGCGGTGCTAAATTGTTCGTGAAAGGCCTTCCACTCTATTTTTTTTTTTTTTTTTAACGCCCAAGAAAAAAAAGAGGCTGCAAAGAAGGAGTCCCCGAGATTTACTAATTTGTTCAACGGAAAAAATAATCGGCAAATAAATCGGCTTCGGAGCTGCATCCATCGATTTCTCGGGGCTCCCTTTTTTTCCTCTACAATGTCTTCCTTCCTTCCTTTCGTTTTTTTTCTTTTTTTTTCATCGCTCCGAGCGACGAGAGAGAAATGATTTCCTTGGTAGGATCTCGTCGCTGACGAGGACGCGGAGGTATACCGTAGCAGTGTATTTATAAAGGAAAAAAGCTATTCAATTTGCCTTTCTATCCGGAAACTCGCGAACGCGCGAGCCGATTATGTGCTGCTATTGCGCGATACGCTTTAGCCTTGGAGGATTTTTTTTTTTTTATTACCCTCTGGGTATCGGAAGGGCTAGGCGGACGGAATTGCTTGCGGGATCTTATCAGGGATTTTCAGGGACCATGGGAGAGAAAGGAATTCGTGGATCAGAGAAATAATCGGTGTCCACATTTCCCTCGTTAATTATTATTGGTACTTTTCAAAGAAGCTCAACTTATTCATACGTATTTTTTTTAAACTTTTAATATTCAGAGGTAGAATCAAATGGCTGTTCAAAAAATCGTTTGTACTTTTTCCAAAAAAAATCAACTAAAACCTTTAAAAACGTTTGTAAATATGCATAAATTGTGATTTTATTGTAAATCTCATAAAACCGTTATAAAATAAAAATGAAATCACCCCACAAGTAAAAAAATGATTTTAATTTCACTTGTAAAGAGCGATGATAATTAAAAAGACTCAAACTTTAAACCATAGGAAAAAACATAAAAATCGAAAACCATCCCGCAATCACGCGACGAGCCGTCTTTGGGTAAACAATTTATTGCATTGAATATCGCAGGACTTTTTCTGCGAGCGAAAAAAAAAAAAAAGCAAGAGTCCATCAGTGTCGGGGTCCAAGGAAGCAAACTTACCAGCGGGCACTGACCAGCAGAACGCAAACAATTTACACGCTTGTTCACCCTCGAAAAGCTTCCCTTTCTCCTCCCCAGGTACACCCACAGACGTTATAAACACGCACACCAAGTACCGTGGTCCAAAAGAGGAGAGGGGGAGGGTGGGACTTGAATAGCGTGTAATTAAGTCACAACGTCGATGTCCGACGAGGTCGGGAGCTTTCCCGCGGGAATATATGTACGCGAGGCGGTGAACAAACAGGACCAAATGAACGGGCCCTCCCGAGTTCTCCTCTGCTCTTCTTTGCATGTGTATATGCACGCGGTGTACACTCATGTACGTATACACAGCTGTGATTCTATGGTCCGAGAAGTGGTGGCTTCTCGTTTGGAATATGACCAAGTGTCCTTTCTTTGGAAGTTGTTGGCTTGGGAATGCCGTTGGGGTGCACGGGTGTGTTCTACGAGAGGTCGGGTGGTTAGCGAAGGGAGTTTGGTGGTATTGACGGAGAGTTGCCTATTCAGTTGCCAGTGTACGGTCTGAGGCTTGGGCTTGTTATATGTACGAGCTGGGAAGAAGGATATCTTTCGGAACTATGTTTGTTCGGTGAAAAATTTACGTTTCACGTATATTATTACAAAAGGATTTGCTTTTTTTTATGAACTTTGAATTCATTAGCCAAAGATCTTAGATGAGCTCCAACTGGAGGGTGTCTGTTGTAAAGAAGAAGACACCAGGATTATTTAGCTTCATGAAAATTCTTTAAAATCTGAAAATCTAAGAATAACGTATAATCAAAGCAAGAATCGATGCGTACTTTTTTTCTCGTCTAAAAATTCTCAATAACTATAATCATCGACTCTAATGAGTGTAACACAATACCATTAAATTAATGTTTTTATATTTTCATTCATGTCATGTCAACCTATGAATTACAAAAATAGTTCTTGATTTCCAATCACAAGCCTTTGATCATTTATGATTGCAAAAAAAAAAAGTAGCAAAAGTGATCTGTCTCATAAAAAGGAAACATAAACCATGTCAATCGATTCTTGAATTTTAACAGTTTATTTACGAACAGGAGTATAATTTATAAATACGTCAAAAGGATAAAAAATTTCAAATAATTATTTTATTCGTTATACGTTTGGTTCAAGTTGACATCATATAACTATTATTTACATCATGTTGACGGGTTGTCAAAATAAACGATTTTTCGAATCATTACTACATTTGTTTCTTTGTTTATACAGAATGTAATTAAAATTACAAATGAAAGTAATAACGCTATGACGTATGGGTTAATTACGTTACACAGTATTTTTTTAGCAAGATAAAAGTAAACGTTCTACGAAGTGGAGAAAATTTAATGATCCAGCAGTCCATACTATTCGTGAATAAAAAAACTACTCCTCATTGAATTGGTTATTAGAGCAACGCACCTGATCCTTCGAGTATCATCAAACCTCGTAACGCTCAGTTTGGCCTCATATACTTTCTAAACAAGGGGTACCAACCAACAACGAAAACTGCTTGGAAAAACCAAACAGCATCACCCAATCGCGCAACGACCAACCACAGCAAAATCGATAACCAACCATCTTATAAGTAGATACACCCCCGAGAGAGTCCCATTTCCGCACCATGCAGAGGGTCACCAGCGCCAATAACATCATTGGTCCTTATAACGCCCGGTTAGGCAGTCAGCCAGCCGACCCCTGAATTATTCAAGACGCCCTCCCCCCGTGCACGTATATATACACCCGCGGTAGGAACAATGCCACGTAATTTAGGTGCTCCGTAACGATAAGTATCTCGTTAGTGGCTCGCCTCCTCCTTGGATCCGTTTCCTTTCTTCTCCCGTGTAATGATACACGACACGATTCGATATACCCTCGCTGGGGACGGGGGGGCAACTCTGATTTTTGTCTCTCTCATCTCTCTGCGTCTCCCCGGAGTTTGGCGCGTGTATGAACTGCGGACGGGATTGCGGACGCGGAGTCGTTAATCCAGAGGGAGGGGGGTGAGGAAGGAACTCCGGGGAAGAGCGAAAACTTTGCTGCCACTGCTGGGATTCAAATCTGTTTGCCCTCGCGGCGCGCGAGCTGGCTGTTTGGGGCTCGAAAGTTTTTCGGGACTCCCCGAGGCGTCGTCGTGTTCTTGCTCGAGTGGCAGCTCGTAAATCACAAACGGAGCCTTCGGAATGCGATTATTGCACTGGTATATCTGGTCCCTTGCGAACCATGGAAATAATTACCGGGGGCATCAAAGTTTCCAAGAATATACCATTTTTTTTTTTTCCACCTCAAAGGAAGAAATCGTGTGGGTGAATCCGGACGTGGTGCTTTTGGGTTTCCGGTCGCCTTTGAATGGATGCTCCGTAGAGAGCATTGTTATTTCATTTTTAACAAGCGAGCGATGTTATTTTTCAGACGGAAAAAATGTAATCTATTTCCATACACTCTGGTAACGATGATAGCTCTTGACGCAAAAGTACTTTTTTTTAATTTCTCAAGTGATTGATGCTAGTTGAACCTCTTGTGTAATCAGTGCGAAATAGCTGTTGACGTGCAAAGCGTAATTTTTTTTTTCTTGTTTTCAAACTAAGACTCTCTCAAAATAAGCTCGGCAATTAGTGATGGTAGGAGGGCAAAAACGGAAAAAGCCTCTTGTGCCAGAGTTTGCAGTTGAGTGCTCGTGAAGATTTTTCGCTCAAGTGGACTCGAGATATCGCAGCCGGCCGGGTATTTTCGGAAACAATGAATTTTACCGAGAGCACAGCGATGCGGAAACAAATTCCCTTAGGGCTCTCGGTAACGTGAAATCTCCGGTTATTTCAAAACGAAAATTCGCACGTAGTCTTATTTCAAGACCACGAACAATCCGAATGGCGTACCATTCCATGCTTGTACATCAAATGTACCTAATCTCAAAATCCAATATGAAACAAAAGTCATGAGCCTCGCTTACGAGCACCAGCCCCGTTGTCGGAGAGCCAACTTCAAAAGACAAGAAAAAGAAGCGCGTCTCTTTTGTGTCCTGGTAAGAGGGAAAAACCTTTCTTCCCCAAAGCTGTCGTCACAAAATTTCTCCCCGTACATCTGAGAAACCTCGTCAATTAGCTAATTCCTTCAACAGCTCCTTTTCCCGCGCCCATTCTTTGTTTGCCTCAAAAAAAGCTCGGGAGAGAAAAAGATAATCCAAAACAATGGACTTTTTTTCCATTCAGCCAAGCTAGGCTTGTTCTTTCCTTCATGCATTGGCTTGTTCTCTGATGTATTGCTTCGGTGGCTACACCCGCGTTAAGGAGATTGCAAGATCGCGTCACCGAGTGGAATATAGAACCTGGAAAAATTCCTTCTTTCGAGAGTCAGCAGGTTTGATTTTGGACCTCGAATAGGATCGTTGCCACGCAAAAGTGAGTCGTCTGAATTAGCATTTTTACGAGCTGATCGACAAAAATAGCAACGGGAATCAAAATGCAAATCGAAATTTACCCCGTCATTGGTAAAATTCTGAAAATAGTGCATGGGTCTGATTGTGGGGAAATTCACATTTCTACTCTCACGCGACACCTTGAAATCAAAGCATCAAACGCACCTGTATATATACTCTTCCATCCCCTCGAAGTTGCCGGAGGGTGCGAACTAGACTGATACCAGTGGGAAACATTCGGAGAAAGAGTACGGGGAGTGCAATAAAGCTTACACCTTTGTGCGAACGATCCTACGCCAGCTTTTCTCACTCCCCCCTTCAAGAACGACTTCAAAGACGAGAAGGAATTTTTTTTTTTTTTGTACATGTATGCTTTGCGTCACAGCATCAAATCAATATTCCTGTAGTTTTGTTGTTTGTAATGAGCCAAGTTTCGCAAGAATATGAGATATTAGGATCGATATATTACTGAAAATGATACGATTGGTATCGGCCCTTTGACAACCTTCGAGTTACGTGATATTTAAATGTACTAGAAGCTTCGCTATTGAATGTACACCGAGGGTCTCAGGATGTCAACCAAACCCATCGACCACCACTTCCAATCTCTAATAGAACGGAAAAAGGGTGGCTGAAAAAAAAAAAAATCGGATCAAAAGGGGCTCAGCCCCTTTTCACGGTACGGGTCAACTTGAGCCGAAGGATCTCGGGTTCAAAGGCTCCCGACCGCCAAGAGGCGTCCGAAAGAGTCCTGAAAGAGAGCCCAGTGCACCGAAGCGAAGGAGATCGCAGCACCGCGACTTTTTACTCCGCCATTGTCCTCCTCGACCGGAAATGTCAGGCGAACCGTAAGGCCGGACGTGCTTGATTTGCTTACCGAGCACTGAAAAACTCCCCTTCCGGGACGAGATTAACTCGCACGACCCTTACGGAAAAAGCCCTTTCTTTCGATTCTCAGATCGCTCGTACGGAGGCTAATGACGCGCTTCCTGGCAGATTCTTTTTTCTCCCCATTCTCCTTGAAGGACCAATGCACAAATGCGTCCAAAGAACATTATACAAAGAGACGAATAAACTACCCCCCCTAGACACGAGCCAACGGAAGATCAAAGCTTACTTACGCCCAAAGTGCGCGCTTTTCCCAAAAAACTTTAGTATTTATTATCATCTCGCTAAACGCAGCCCAGGAAAATAAACGCCGAAAACAAAAATAAGGGTGGAGGCGATTATCCCCGTGGAATTTACAGCCCTTGGAGAGGAGCCGATCGCCGAATAAATCGGCTTACGGCGTATCGCGGGGCCTCCTTTCGCGGAAAATGTATACCCCACCCCCATTCTGCGCGATCGTATAAATCCGCGTACGTGACCCCAACAGTGGCGATGAATAGTTGCCTTCAGGGGCGGTATAAGTAGGCGTTGGCGACTGGTTAAGGATGATACTTTAGGGAGCAAAAATCGAAAAAGCCGTAGAGAAGAAGGTTCTGGTGGCTATACTTCAAGAAGCTACATGCACGCGAGGGTGTGGGTGCATCGAGAGAGGAGGAGGAGGAGGCCGACCAATGGGCTCGACGTCCAAGTGCAGCTGGCCGCGACTTTTAACGCGCAGACGCGGGTAGGCGGAGTTAAACTCGATTTTTCTATGCTCTCGTGTCTGCGGGTTTGCCGATTTTTACCAAAGCGAGAAAAAGTCGAAATCTTTGGATCGGTGGGCTTTAAGCTACGATTACATACTCACCGTCGCTTTTTAGGAGAGCTTGCAGGAAAAAAAGCTTGGAGAATTTGTGCCTAAATGAACATACGCTTGCGTGCGAAAATTGTACGTCCCTCCAAAAAAAAAAAAAAAATCGCGACTGAGGATCAGAAAAAAAGCGAAACCTTGTGCGTACGTTTCGAAGGAGGGAAGCAAAAAGACGCGCGTCCAAAGGCGGGGGTGGATTTTTATTTCTTTCCTGGAGTCGCATTGAAAACGTAACCAGTGTACGATAAACGCAGCGGAACATCTAATCGATTAGATACAAGGGAAGTAATCGAGGTGAGGCTGCGAAAAAAGAAGCCAAGCGAGGCGCGTCATCAGAGAAAAAGAGTCCGGGAGAAGTAGAAAGGCGAACGCGCGCGAGACGAAGATAAAGTGGTCGCGAGGAAAAAAAAAACGGATGGGTGAGCACGAGAGAAAAAAATAAGAGGGGGGGATGCACAAGGGTCCTTTTTGCTCCTGGCGAGGGAGTGTACGTCGGTGTGTAAAAAAATGCGAGCCTCAGAGGATTCGGTGAATGGATTTTGTCAATTTAAGGTGTCTGATCATCCCTTTTGTGGGACGTATACTATTTTTGAGACATCATTGGATACCCTGTGAAAACAGAAAAGATAAATGTGGCAATTCTCGGTAGGTGCGACAAAAGGGACAAACCAAACAACAAGCAGCTTGGCGTCCAATTTGGGCGTTATTTAATCGTTTGTTACACACGCGTGTAACCTCAACCATAGGAATATACAAGTCAAAGCAGCAAAAGCTCGACTCAGCGGTTTATTTTCGCGCCCGTCTACCGTTCATCGAGGGAGGGTAAGAAAAGTACATTCGTCGGTCAACCGATGCTGACGCCTGCGACTTGCGTTCCCGGGGAAAAAAGCTTTTCCGCAGCTCGGAAGGAAGTTTTATTTTTTTTCCTCCCTCTCAAGTGTGACGGGTGGCGGGGAGATTTTTACTTTTTTTCTTCCTTTCTCACTGTGGCAGAGATGACAATGGCGAAAAACACCGAATCGGCACATATACAGCTTTGAAGTAACAGTGGATGGGAAATTCGTGTACGAGCTTGGAGTACAGTCGTTTGGATGTAAATTTCATTACTCGTAAGGTTAAGAGTGCATGGTTTTTTTTTTTTTTTTTTTACTGACCTTTGTTAAAAAAAGGAAATAATTGCGAAACAGCCCGTTGAGATGGCAAGTGCACTTAAACGTTGCTCGCGAAAGTGCGTGTGTATACAAAAAGGTACGATGTAAGAAAAAAAGGAACAGAATGCACCGACGTTAATGGGTTTGAACTGGAGAGTCGTTAAAGATCTCACCATATCGCAGGATACGCACCAAGGATTTACGGTCATAATCCTATGAGATGAAATTGTATAAGATACAAAGATGAAAAGCAATAAAGGATCGAGTGAGAAAGAAGAGATTAGGAGAAGGAGATGTGAAATAAAAAAGAGGAGGGTGACAGGAAGGACGAGGCTCGTGGAGTTAATAACTTGGGGGCTTAATTAACCGCGGTAGGGGTGCGATCGATTCCGCTCGTCCTTTCGAGCTTGGCAGCTTTCTTTGTGCCCTTCTTTCGATATGTGACGAACTTTTTTTTATTTTTATTTTATTATTATTTTTTTTTATGGAGCTCACGTGGAATGAAAGGAAGAAGGCGCTCGAGATCATTGGGGGTTAATGTGTAGAGAAGATTATGGATTACGGAGCTTCGATATATCAGAGTTCAGGGGTCGTTTTGAGCAATGGTAGATTTGTAAGGGTCGAAATTTATTTTTACTCGTAATATACGTATTTAGAAAGCGTATAGGAAAATAAAAAATACGTACACGAGGTTATCGAATTATTTTTGATTTACTATGAAGTAGGTTACCGACGGCAACTCCTAGATTTTGCTGGAGGATAAAAGTTTTTTTCGAACTTTCGCTACTGTAAGTAATTAAGTTAGGTAAAAACATATGATTTGACTGAATAAATACTACGAACTGTAAAAATCTTGCTTTTAAAAAATGATGTTTGTCGTTGTTTATAATGAGAGTAGCATTGTCTCGATAACAAATGAAATGAGTGCAGTTAAAAAATTTCCCAATCATGAGATAGTTGCCATCAACTATTCTCTCATTTGGCCACCATGTCTGAGAACAATATATCACGTGCTTTTCGAATGGAAAATTCTATCGTACGTCTTCTAAAACATCTCAAGCAAGACATTTGAGTTTGAAACTCAAATACGAGAGAACAAAAAAAAGTTGAGTGTAGGCAACAAAATCTTAAAAGGATAAAAATCCAGGCGAGAATACGCCAAAACGCTTTTACATCGGAAAGTACAAAAGCGCACCGGAACGTCGTGAAACTTATAACGAGCTCATACGGCGAGTTTTCGCGAGCAACGACAGCTCCTCGCATATACACATGTCAAGTCAACTTGGATCGAACAATTTGTCACACTCTGCTGACGTCTCGCATGCGGGCGTGCACTCGGTCAACGGGCAGAGATGACTCATGAGTTTGGACAGGGATAACGTATCTTACTCGAAAGGAGTAGGATATTGAAAAATCTTGACAGTCAATAGTACGTATAGGTGCACATGTAACGTGTATTTGGATATATATATGTCACATATCTTACAAGTCTTAGGTGAGTTTTTTTCATGCATTGAAAAAATTAAGACGATTTCGTCGATAATGTACTTGATATAAGTAATACTTTTACATTATGTTATTTTTTTTCTGTTAAAATATGTATGACAGGATTTACGTGGGGCTTTAGGTTGAATGAATTAAAAATGCAGTTTTTATCTGTATACGGAGAGAAAAATAGAAGCAATTTTTCTTATGAAACTATGCATGGTAAAGTTAAAACGCCACGCCAGTTATCATAACTTTTATTATTATTTTCGATCATTTTTATCCACCCGCCTTTCAGAGTTGTTTTTTGGTGATAATTACTCTGAGAGAAAAAACTTCTCAGCACCCAGAAAATATTAACTAAAAAATTCTACTTTCATTTCAATAGATTATAATATTTACTATTTTACTAAATGCTTTCTTCAGTTTAGGAAATTTATTTAGGTGAAAGATAATTTTTTTTGCGTGCATCATACACCTGTCACGTTGCCTGATGACAACAATGTTAGCGCTTCTACAGGAGTCTTCTATTTCTTTGATAAAATGCTGATATAAAACAAAAAATATTTCAGAAGACTTTTTTTAAAAAATGAGTAAGATAATTATTTTCTTTATTTATTTGCTTGTATAAAAATGCTTTGTAAGACAAAATGTATATTTTTCATCGAGTTTTTATAAAAAAACTTATTTTCTGGATACTACACGTAAAATATTTATGTTATCGTATAGCTTAAGATCCAAATTTAGGATAAGAGTCTTGATAACATACATTTTTTTTTTTTTTTTTGATGATACGTGGCACAAATAACCTGTGTTAGGCCAACATTGCCAAGAAACATCGCTTCAAAACTTTGTGACAACATACACAGCCAAAGGTCATTATAACACTATTAACATTCTTATTGCTCGTCGTAAACAGAAATATAAATCACCTCATTTATTGTCATGTTAGTAGCATTTGAGCCCTAAATTGTGTACGTTGACGTTCTTCATTAGTCCACAAGACAAAAAATTTCAATTTATTGTGTCTATATTACTGTTTGCAGTGATATATAATGTAATAGTACAATATCCATTTACTTACACGAGCTTCTGTATTATTAAGACGAATTAAATTAAGCAGTTCGTCAAGGAACAAGGTAACATCTATAAACCTTTAGAGAGCAGATTAAATTGAAACACTAATCTTGATGCAACGAGTACCCGGATTAGGCAAAGTATTTCTTTCATTTGTTGATTTGAAATAAATACGCATGCAGAAGTAGTAAGTTTTTTTTGGTTTTCATTCTATAAAACACAATAATAAAACCTCTGAACGTAGTTAATATTTAAAGTATAATTGTACACGTTAACTTCTACGTGGACATTTTTTGTCAGTCTTACATTTTACATTACAGAGTTACAATGAGTTAAGCTGTTATTTAAAATATGGACCTAATCATCGGACAATTATTGGTTAATAATTCATCGAATAGAAAAATTTTGCATTAACTTAAATAAACTGTCGAAGATCACTTTAATAGCGAAAACTAAAAATAAATGGTTCTATTAAACCGATTCTTTGTTGAAATACTTCATTTTTTTGCTCCAGTCGTAGGCGAGAAAGCAGTTGATGAAGCGAAATTGGATGAAATTCCTCAAGATAAAACAAATGTTATTACAGTAAAAAAAACCCAGCAACAGCGAAGCCATCACGAGGATTAATAAAATTTTCTGCTCTCGCATACCAAACATCCGTATCTAACCGTTTACCAGCTGTTCAAGGGCCACAGATAGAAAACCGACCATGAAAGCAGCCTGTGCGAGTCTCTGCGAGGTGTGTGGAAAAACTTTTTCCAGAGTTACGCTTTTGAAGCAGCACCAACTCATTCACACGGGGGAGAAACCCTTCGCATGTTCGTATTGTTCTAAAGCGTTTAGGCTGAAACAGTCTTTGGTAGCACACACACGGACCCACACGGGGGAAAAACCCTTCAAGTGCTCAAGTTGCATAAAATCTTTTAGAGAATTGAACACTCTCCGGAGGCACATGGGCGTCCACACCGGTATACCTTGTGGTAACTGCACCATCTGCCAAAGGCCATTCACGAACCCGTACAGTCTGAAGAGGCACATGAGGACCCACACGGGAGAGAAACCCTATAGCTGCCCAGTGTGTCAAAAAAGTTTTACCTCCTCGAGTGACGTCACGAAGCACATGCCAATGCACACGGGGGAAAAATCCTTCAAATGCTCGGATTGTCTACGATCTTTCAGACAAAAAAGTGTACTCAGGAGGCACATGCGCATTCACACCGGCATACCTTTTGGTCACTGTGCCATCTGCCAGAGGCCATTCACGGACTCGAGCAGTCTCAAAAGACACATGAGGACCCACACGGGAGAAAAACCTTTCGAATGCTCAGTGTGTCGAAAAAGTTTCAGCCAATCCAGTCATTTGATGAATCACAAATGCACAGTTTAAAATGAGCATTGATTAGGAGAAGTTTCGACACATGTGAGTTTATGATTTTGTTGGTACCGTTTTTTTAAAAAATAGCACCTTAATATGACAGGATTCATATTGATCGTAATGAAAACTACCACTGGGTGAAGTTTTTAAGCTTTACAAGCTTCGTAATAATTATAAGCACATAAGTATAGTATTTTTAAACACGTGTTGTTGTACTCTGTAAAAGTCAGTCTTTCAAGAAGGTACGAGAAACTTTTTCTCAGCTCCCAGAGAATTAAAATCGATTCATACGTATTTTTGTTACTAAGGGACAACTTCATTTTCTTCAAAAATCTATAAACGAAACATGTTTGCTTCTAAGACATGCATGTAGTACGCATGTGATTTTATTTAATTAATGGTACATGTAACTTTTTATATTTATTTTAAAAATTTCTAATGTTTTTATCGACAATTTTTTGAGAAAACTGTTTTCGGAAATAACTGCTTTCGATCATTTTGTTTGGCTTTACATATCGACTTGAAAATAGTTTTTGCAGGCGTTATAATAAGTTGACTATAATCTCGTTTTTTAAATCACATATTTTAGAAAAAAATTGACATTTTATTTAATATCTCAATAATATATCTACCTTTGTAATCATTTATTAGATCCAAGAAAGCAGAAGAAAATAATGCTAATATGAGAGCTACAATTGGAAATCTACAGTAATCAGCAAGAAAAAAGAAAGTTTATGACAAAGTTAGATTTAGAGACAATAATTTTTAAAAAGAAGCTGTTGAGAAAAGTTTGTCAATTAACTATCAGCTGGCAGAGAGAGCCATGTTCCTTAAGAATTGTAAACATTATAGTAAAAAGTAAGATATAAAACAGATTTTTTGTCTACAAAAATTTTCTTAAACAGTTACCTACATCCTAACAATAAATGTAAATTAAAGTATCTCATCAAAAATTGTAACATCGAGAAACAAATTATGTCTCTATATGAAATATAAAATACATCAAATCCTCAAATCATTTAATTTTAAACATAATTTTTCTGTCTATAATTCAAATGAACTTGAGCAGTGCAGGATCAAAGATATCTTTTTAAAATAGCTCAGTCAAAAGATTTATTTTGGTAACTTCTTTTCCTTGAATTGCATTAACGAAGACCCATCAGATAATGACCTATAGATTGCAATTCCTTTTTTTTCCCTCTCCAGTTAACCATCCACTCATACTTTATAATCAATTATCCTCAGGAGCATCCACAATCAGATCTGCAAAGATGGCGTTTGGATTTTCTCGATCGACGAGTTATTTCAGTTGTCAAGTGAAGAAAACAGAGTCAGCGAGCGGGGGATTGACGGGCGAAAAGATCTGGAGCGGGGCAACGTCCTTTTGTCCCAGCCTTAGCTGATCATGGAAAATGAATCGTTAGCCGACCCGACGGAACTTAATAGTCGCGATCCATCGTCTGGCTGCTTCTTTTATCTTCGGTTCTCTTCCTTTTTTATCCCCTCCTCTACTCGATTATTTCGATTGACAGACCCTGCACGTCTATGTATATATTCAGCGGATCGCAGGAGAGTCTAAAGGCTAACGCTAGGAGCTATTTAGTCCCTGGACTGATCCCGAAATTCTTGAAGTTACCTGTTCGTTAATGTACGTATATGATTTCTAACAAAATGTTAATGGTAATCAACCTAACTATGATAGAAAAAGTCATGATTTATCTTAGTAGTTTTCTTATTTACTTGAAATCATGCAAAAAATGTTAACATTTCAATTGATCGTTCTTTGTTTCCCGTACGAAGAATGATTCAAAAAATTGATACAACTCTTTATTTTTAATGTTTTTCAAATTGAATAAATAAGATCCAAAAACTCACTTAATTAATAGAGTAGTGTTTCTCCAATGAAATCGCAGTGAAATCACTGCGAAATTGTTTTTAAATCATTAAAAGTTTTCCTTAACATAACAAAAACTTTGTAAGATTCGTAAACCGTGTAAATCCAAAAATAATCTGTGCATTTTTTTCACGAAACGCTTGCAGACAACAGATATCCAAGAGAACCAATTACGCCGCGAAAAAGGTTAAAAAAAAAAAAAAAGAGAAAAAGAAAAGGCAACACCATCCGATAAACTTCCGGGAACATTTGTACGAATTAGCTTAAAGGACAGCGGAACACGAAGCGGAGTCTGGGCTTGGCACACGACACAACATCGCTTTTTCCCCGTGAACTCGCCACTACACAGTGCGAAAGAGGCGAGGACTCTGGGGGGGGGGGCTACGACGACGACGACAACTGTCAGGGAATAATCAAGACGAACAGCCGACCTTAGGAGGAGCCGCATCTTTGCCCATCCCCCTTGTGCTATCAAGATTTATGCCACAATAACGTTCTTTCGCGCTGCTTTTACTTTTTTCTTTGCTTCTCAACTCGCTCCCTCGATGCTCCGTCACGTGTCTAATTGCAAAAACTTTGGCTTACGTACAACTCTTTTGGCTGCCAATAGAGACTTCCCTTGAAAGCTAATCAACAGCCAAGTGTCAGTGGACAGTAGTTTTTTGCAGTAGGCATTTGATGTTTAATGATGTGAGAATATGCGAGGAGCTGCGCACTCTGAAGTCTTTGAAAGACTTAGAATAAGGTATAAAGTCTTTTTTAATGACTTCAAGAGTATGCAGTTCCTCGGGAATACGTGTGACGAGATTTGCTCTGGCTTTGAAAACTAATGGGTGATGCGATGAAAGAAGCTTTAGACGTCATTTTGACCTCGATAGAAGAGAAAAATGGTTAGCTAAATATCTCATCCTTTGCACAGTGCTATACTCAAACCGGAAAAGATTGATAGTGGTGGATACGATTGCAAATGACAAATTTACAACTTTTTTGTACCTTTTCACGTTACAAATTTAACTCTAAGTTTAGAGAAAGTGTCTCTTAGTAACAATGCTTGAACCCTATTGTAGAAATAATGTACCTTTGTATAAGCAACACTGAACAAATTATTGCCATTTAGACGTCTGACTTAATCCCAGAGACTCAAACCACACTATTCATCCACCACACTTATTTTTTTACGCTAGTCTTGTCATCAAGAAAACATAAGCCCTGGTATTTTACGAAAAGTCCACATCACCCATACACACATGTGTTGGTGTACCAGCCAATTATCGAAATTCAAACGATAACGAAGCCGAGACACGAAAAGCTGATATCGAATTCCCTCAGCGTCTGGACTCAAAGCGTACGCGCGTGCTTTCTATCGGCCCGTAATGCACGCCCGACCCGTATACACACGTGTACACGTGTAGAGGCAAAGCGACAATCCATCATTTCGTAAAGGGAACTAGCGACAGGGAGGGGACTTTCGACTCCCTTTGCTATGACTCTGAAAAGCGCAGCTGCTGGCTGAGTGCCCCTTCCTCCCCGTCTCCTTTGACTGCCGAGGTATCGTGTAGGGACCAGAATCTCTTTCCATTCAATATTTATGGTTATTAATTTTTTTCTTTTCTTTTTTTTTCATCTGAAAACATTTTCAAGCTGAAACGGAGAGGGATCGATTTCGACGTGCTTTTGTAGACACGTGTAATTAATGAGGGAGTCCTCCAATAAACAAATAAAACACAACAGAGAGCGGTTGCCGGTGGTCGGGAAACTCGATATTAATATTATTCACGGTAAGCGGGGGTATGGGAATCGGTGCAGCGACTGTTCTTTGCTTAGCAAACAGTCGAACCGATATTACTGCGAGTCCGGGGATTTTTTTTGGCCACAGGTGGTGTATAAATATGGCACGTTAAATGCGAGATTCGGTTCATTGGGTATGGCGAGTGTTTGCGATCGTCGGTACAAAGATATTTGGTGGTCGCGATTGAACGCGAGAGATGCGTCGAGTGTGGGGGTAAAAAGCAAATTGGATTCAGTTTTGAGGGTTTTTTTTGGAAAATTTGTTTATTTGTTTGGGAGTTTTTTCTTCAATTGATAAATTTGGGTAAAAAAAAAGTAATTCAGATACAATTTACCAAAGAGTATTCCATCATACTTTTTGGATTTAATCCCTTAAATAAGTGCTTGGAAAATTTATTGTATTACAAATAATTATTGGAAAAAAAAGTTTCATACTGTATTGCCACAAAATAACGTCAAGCTAACACACGACACTATTCTTACTCTTCGCTTAGTACTATATTTATTTATTAAATTTAAAATCAACATAGTAACTTTTTAAAGTAAAATAGGTAGTCCTTTGATAGTTCGAAGATTTTTAAGTAATATACATCTCTTTGCAAAACTTACTTCTTTATTCATATTTACAATGTATATTAATAAAAATATTAATCATATATATATGACAGAAATATACCAGAAATTATAAAGCTAGGTTTGAAGTTTGGCAACGCAATTTCAGTCCGATATTTCAAGTAAAATTTTTTATCCAAATCGCACAGTTATCATTGGAAATTTCAATAGCTTTAATTTCATTTCTGATCCTTTTTTTTCCTGATTTTTGCATTTCAAAAATGAAAACCCACTGAATTTCAAACGAGCGTCGAGCCACGCGAAATTCCCCGCGTACATTAATGCGTTCGAGTGATGGAGTACAGCATAAAAGCCATGCAAATGAAACGCTCGATGCATCGGCTCTCGCTACCTCCGCATTAATAAGCGTCGAAAATCATCGAGCACATGGGAGGCAACCCCAGTCAAAAAAGTCATTATGTGCTCGAGTTGGTGGAAAATTTGTGCGATGATGAGAGAATCGTATCTGACATTCTTTCTATGAAATAAAATTGAATATCATGATTTTTTGACCGGAGAAAAGATGCTTGAAGAGAATTACTTCGATAATCCGTCGTTATCATTTTATAACGTTCCTTTGGCTTATAAGAATATTTTTTTTGTCTATTTTATTTGTATTTCCCATCATTGTTTGTTAAAAATATATGTGTACTGTTAAAGTTAACATTTTTTAGTATATGTCAATACTAAAATTTTAATGCACGATGATTTATTCAAAATAATTGGGATTCATACAGGCGTCTGACCATATATTGACCTGTACTACTGAAGAAATTTCCAAGCTCTTTAATTTATTTCTCTACTCGTTCCTATTTCTACTTTTTGAACAAAACTTGTACTTTGCCAGAGTTTTAAAATATACTCAAGTACAGATATAAATCTTCAAATCATTTCACAAATTGTCCAGCTCCCAACCTCGGAATTCAAAAGCGAATCAATTACAAACCCTCCAAAACCCATTGAATGGCAAAAAAATTTAATTCCCCTGCTTTCTGAAAAAAATAAAACCTCTTCAGGAACCATCGACCCAAAAATTTGATAAACCAATGCCAACACAAGCATTGAAAAATAAGCGGCATTACCAGCGAAATTCCACCCAACTCTTTCGCTCTCGTAAACTCTCGAGCACTTTGGCCCTTTCTGTCTCATGAAAAAAGAAAGCCTATAAAAAAAAAGAGTGACTAACAGCGCAGAAATAACTGAGAGAAAAGTAAAAAGAAAGGAAGCAAGAAAACGGGCTTGGACGTCATTCGAAGGAGTTCTAGAGGAGGGGGGAAGGGGATTGAACGACGCGGGCAATGACTATGAAATCGAACGCCGGAGCGGACTCTTACGTTCCTTCGTTCGTTCGGTTCGACGACACTTTTGCCGAAAGACTTTCATAAACGGAAAGTTTGCCGCGCTCTCGGCGCCTCTACTTCGCTTCTCGTTTTTTTTCGCCCACACTCTGCACTACATTGGCTTAATGGTAGTGGGTTAGTCCGTGCTCTATACAATATAATTCCATAGCAACATTACTTTTCCAATTTTTGTTTTAGTATAATGGAAAATTCACAATTTCAATCTTGAAAAATATCAATTATCGTCAACACACCTGTACTGAAAAATTCGAATTTAGGTTCAACTTCGATCATGTGAAGTTGTACTTCAAAAGTAACCCTCTGTTCATATATTTATTTATCTTAGACATATATCCAAACACCATTCATTCGCAACCGGTAATTGGATTAAAACACATCCAATCTCGGTGATACGGCCAGGAATTGCTCTTCTCCTTCCCGTCGACTTCTAGCCGAAAAGCAATGCCACAAACATCAGTAAGGGAGAGTTTGTGTACCCATACACGCGTACGAAGATGCAGCGTTTGTTTGCGCAAGAATGTGCACACAAATGTATGCACAAACAGAGGGTAAGTACAAGAAGCAGTGGGAGTCCGTCGCTCCCAGCCGTATACGTACGGTAGAAGGGAAGGAACGGACGCATAATCAAGGGGATGCTCTCTCGGCGTCGTCGGTAATCGGAGCGAATTCGCCGCATTTCATTAGCAAATTCATGCGTTGCCCAGCAATCACTTTCGTTTTTTTCTGACTTTGCACACATACACTCGTGATAGGTTTGGTAGAAGAAAAAAATTTAGTGGAATCACGTTATAATCCTGACAAGTTCCTTAAAACAAGGAATACAAGAAAAAAAAGTTTCCAAACCAATTTCAATCAACTCAAAGAAAACGGAAAAAGTCAGGCCATAGCACGTGTAACATACGTAACTCGAGGAAAACAAACAGAAGTAAAACAGCCCTTTGTCCCCGGAAAACGTATGTCACTCGCCGTCCGTCTTCGAGAAAAGGAGGAGCAATTTCCACTTCAAAGAGCCGCCAAGAGTCAGCAAGTGAGCTTTTTGTTCCTACGCGCGCTTGTTTGTCCTACGAAGCTTCTGGACGAGAAAAAAAAAAGAGTCCAGGGGTACAAGCGTGAATTTTAATTTCCAACCGAGCCTCGCGTTGGTCCTCTTTTTTTTTTCTTCTCCTTCTTTGTTCGCTCGTCCCCGTTGGCGTAACGAGTGGCTAAAGTTTTTTGACGAAAAATTAAAAGTTCTAGCGCGGCTCCCTAATGCCTCCTAAAGTAATTACCTCGGGGCTAAACCTTGTTCGTCGGGCCATACGGAGAATTGAAGAAGATTGAAAGAAATGGTTGCTGTGGTGGTGAAAGGGGGAGAAAAGAGATCGGAGAGTGGAAACAGATGGAGTTGGGAGGGGAATTATATTGGCCGAGTCTAGGATGTTTGCTGGGATTCCGGGGAACAAAAACTTTTCCACATTACTGATGAAGAGGGTGAACGCCCACAAGTAGGTTTTTCTTTCAGTCAAGTTTGTAAACAATTTGCGATGTCGAAACATTGAAAACACTTATCATGCACTACTTTCGAATTATAAATCAAAAAAAGCATTCATTAACGGGTACAACATTCGTAATAATAATAATGTAACGATACTTTTTGAAGACATTTTTAGAGTGAGTTGAAAAATGATTTAATTAAACACCAAACTTGTAAATATGTGACGTCTACTTTTAATCATTCTAAAAATTTAGGGAGCTTTTTTTAGGGACTTGAAAAAGACTCCTAACATCCAAAATTCCGAATGACCGCACATAAATTTTACAACCTTGTAGCGAACTGTTTTAGCATAATGTGTGATTCTAACTTCAGTTTTGCTTAATAGTACCAAAGTTGCAGAGATATAATACGAAAAAAATTTGTAAGCGTGATAAGCATCATTTTCAAGAAGGGGGAGAGGTGCTGAATTTTTCAAGCTCGAGATACATAAACAACATTACTGCTTTGAAAAAACTAATCACGTGGAGATTTTAAAGTTCCCCAAGGTGCACAATTTATGCTTCCGCTAAGCTGAGAAATGCAAATTTGCACCCAAAGGAGCTCTCAGTGCAGCAAAAGCGCAGTAATTGTTGCTTAAAAATTTAGGGCGAGTTAGAAAGATTCAGGGCTGGGGATTAAGCCGAAAAGAAGTGAGTTTTATGAAAGTAAAACAAGGAAAAAAAAAGGAAACGATGGTGAGAGGTAAAAGACTTTTGATGTCTAGAGTAGAGGGGAAGGAGAGGGCGAATTTGCAAGCCAGATTGAAATTTTGAATTTTAAATTTTGGGCACGCGGACTCTAGAGAAGATGCTAGAGCTTGCCTTCTCTGCTTTTACTTTTTCTCTTCACTCGTGAGCGAAAAAGAGGCTCGCTAATTGCAGGATAATTTTTCGATGCCCGCTAAATGAGTTTGTTTACGAACTTTAAATTTCTAGAAAAGTTTTTGATACTTTTTCCAATCAGGGTTTTTAAAAACATGTGCTTTTCGCTCTCACTTGGTCTTCTTTCTACGCCACGAAAAATTATTTGCTTCACTCTATAATAATTAAAGTACATTTAACAGGATATAAATGTCAATTTTAAAACGGTTAGAATAAAGATTTGTTCCTTCACATATTTCTTAAAATGATCATTTACACGTATGTATAGAGGAGAGAAACAATCATTTAATTGTATCTTAGTACCCTTTTGTACCATGATTATAGTCAGGAAGTTAAAAAGCCACAGTGCATCCTTTTAAACTAATATTATTTTCAATATAGGTGCTAATCGAACTGGTGCATTCTTTTTAGCATTGAAAAACAAAATGAACGTTTTTTTTTTAAAAACGACAGTTAAAACATAATTTATGCTCAACTCACTTTAATTTTCATCTTAGAATCATTATACGATTGGATCGACCACGTACGCTTTCAGATAGACTTGCATTTGGTCTCAACTCATGTACATTAGCAAATGATTTTAAAAATTGTGTCAAGGAAAGCCCAAATAATTTCACAAACTAGACAGCCTCACATAAAATATATTTTTTTTTTTCCAAAACAGAATCCACACGCCAGTTCAAAGGAAGTACAAGAGCACGAAATTTCCCGAGTTTGTTTATCCGTGCAGCACACCGTTCCTCTCGTTCTTTCCCCACTTGCCTTGCGATTACCATTTTTATTAAAAATTCAATCGACGACGCGCACGGAGGGAAAACAAGCTCCCGAACTTTTTCCCCGCCCTTACAGGTCGTCCACTTCGAAAAACTTCAAAAACGCGGCGGAGCTCAATCATTCCTTTACCTTCCATAAGCAGCTCTGGAGTTAAGATTGTCGCTGGCATTGGTACTCACCTGGAACAGAAAAGAAAATTGGAAATTAATTTTTGCGCTGTCAAAAAAATACGCCAACGATATATGTATTTTATCATCCATACACGAGAGGTGGGGTACAAAATACACCGAGTATCATCGGAAATCAATAACATTACTCCTCCGTGCAAATTAAATTTCGATATTTAATTAAATTTCATCGATGCACTTCAATAATTGAACCCCTCCCCCCTACACTCGACTCTTGACGGGGAAAAAAAAACCCACACCAGCCAATCATAAATTCTCGCTTCACCACTTGCGCGTCGCTCAAAAACTTCCTTCTCGCGAATCGCTCCATCCCCGGTCGATGATCGAATTCCCTCACGCGTAGCTGACACCGGATCCCCAGCCGTGGGCATGTAACGCAACTCCGAAACTTCAATTACCCCCCGAAACGCCTCGATAATCCAATCCTTAAAAGCTGCCAGAAAGCCCTTGTCTGCCACCCTGGCCCGGCTGCAGAGAGGCAAACTCTCGAGTGCGGCTGTAATTCAGTTAGATGCGTCGCTCGCTGTTGCATCGATGCGATGATGCATTAGAGCCAGAGAGTGCGTGTGATGTAGGTCACGCGCTTATATTCGATGTGGCCCGAGGGCCTGATGACTCTCTGTCTATACTAAGTGCGCGCGCGTTATTTCAGCAATTTCGCGACTAAAGGGAGATGACGACGCTTGAGGGCTGATGGTTTTGGCTTTTTGGGTCGATGAAGGGTTTTTGGCGCGTTAGTTTTGATAGTAGCAAGTGCAGAGTCCTTGGGATGCTTTTTTCGAAAGTATAGTTCTGCAGAAAAGTATCTTCAGTGCGAATGAACAAGTCGGGTTATCATCCTCGTTGTGGTTTATATTGGCTCTAATGACTTTAGAGATTTTTATGGACATTTAACAGAAAAGCGAAAACCTGACGTGTCAAAATCCGAAGATTTGGATTCATCAATTTACAAAAAAAAAAAGAAATTAATCTAGTCCACAGAAGCTAAAAGTACAATTAAACATCGTTGTGTGAATCTACTGTTATAATGACAATTTTTCTGTAATAAATATTAAACTAAAAAATGAGAGAAACGTTTTGTATCTCGTATTATTTTCAGGAATGATTCCAAAGCCTGCAACACTCAAATATACTGTGATACCAACTTTCAAGTTGCAGCTATAACGAGTTAAAACATGTCATGATCTCTAATGTCGCAAGTTTTAGAGAAACAAGAAACTTACAGGATCAAAGTGTAAATGATCCCTAAATACACTAACACTATTACTGCAATTAAAAAACGCTTTTGGGAGAATTATATCGCTTATCCTTTAAGGGATCTTCGATAGTTGGCATCATAGTCGTTTCACGTACTTGTCTGTGAAAAAACTGCGGTACGTTTTTGATTCAGAAAGTTTTGATATCATTACCGTGAACTGGTGATAATGTATACCAGAAGGTAACGTTTGAAAAAAAAACAATAAATAAACAATTTCTAAATTGTACAAGCTCATCTAGTTCTAATAAAAGTTGAACAGCCTCTAAAATTAACCCTTAACATCCCAAATGAGCAGGTATCGTACGTTGCCTTAACCAATGAGCCAAAGAGAGAAAAAAAGTCAAGCGTATACGAGCATGGAGTAAGAGAAGCGAGGCAGACGGTAGAGAAATAAAAGTAAAGAAAGGAGCGGAAGAAGAAGAGGCACGAGCGATAAATGAGGTTCGAAAGTGGGGTACGTGGGAGGGCGGGTAAGGTATACGTTGCGTCGCGCGCACGTAGCGATATATCTCCACTGACTACGTGACTGGAATGGTTTGTCGACTTTTTTTTTTTTTTAAGAGCAGATTTGTTACGTATTTCTTTGACGTAAGGAAAGAAGACCAAGTGCAATAGAATAGGACGCTCGTGACTATGAGCACGCGTATGGTGCAACGGAGATGTTGGACTCGTAATTTTTGGATTTTTCCCTTTCGGAAGGTTCACGGTGTCCTTTGGAAATTCTCTTTTTTTTTCTTTCAAACAATCACGATACTGTGTGAGTTTTTCGATGTTGTACTGCCACCAGTGAATGTGGTCAGTCACGATCATGACACTTGGATGTGAGTACAAGGAGAAGAGTCACGTATAACCCCTTCCAGAAACATTGTGCAAATGTTTTTCAAATCTATATAAAAGCAGCTCTATATATGTTCTTTACTCTTGTATTGGTCACATCGCTTTATTGCCATCTAATGTATACTTCAAAAGCAAACGTGGCTACGAAATCCATAAAAATTTATGAAACATACAACATTCATTCAAATATGATATTGTTGGTAGAGATAGTTTTTTTTATTCAACACAATAACATCAAATGTCATAAATATCGTATGACTGTGTAATCTAAGGGTTGAGCCGTGCATATAGAGTCTCAACTACTACCTTGCAAGTATTCATCGCAACACTGCGATGCCTTGAAAATGTAAAAATAAGAATAAAAGCTTCCGTGGTACTTCTTACTTTATTTTTTAATTAAATCAACAAAAACACTGCTCTGTGGAATAATTGAGATTCCACGACAACAGAAATGCTCTTCTACTTGTCCCTACTTTTAGCCGTGGCTCAAATTTCATTTCGAAATCTCGAGAGAAACGCGCTCCAGAAAATACGACCCGGTCTGACAAAGTAGCCGAGACCCCTCTATTTTTCTACAAAAAAAAAATCTCTTTCATTGTAATACACAGTGACCGATTCTCTCACCACACATAAAATACCAACACTCTGGTCTTTCATTAAGCAGGAGACGAGTAAACAAATCAAAAAAATTCGGTCTTTTACCATTTCCTGGGCCTGTAGATATTTTGACTACTGCACGTCCGACCAAACACGGCCGTATCTACTGACCGTAGTCAGACAACAGAGCGCGGATCTGGACTTTGAAAAAAAAAACACGAGTCCAGATGTAATCACAACAAAGACTACGCGAAAAGAAAAGCTCACCGAGCAGCGTTTCAAAAGGTAGCTAGGTATTGTTTCAAAAATGAGAAAAGCCCTTGTTTTCCCTGCCTCACGTGCGCTCGCCAACTCTTTCGGGGATCCCCTGTTCTTCCTCCCCTCGGGCTTCTGTTTGTTCGTGTTTTTTATTTCCATCTGCCCTTACGCTCCGATGGCCCCTGCTCCGCTGCATGTCATTTCACTCGCTCGTGAGTTCGTCTCTTCCAGAGACGCATACAGTTGGGGTGTAATATTTTTAGTCTGATGGCATATGTTTTTAATATGAAGTTTAGTCAACAACCGAATATTATTTTATTGGTGGGTGCTACGCATAGTTCGAAAATTATTAACAATATTATTTAGAAGGAAAAAAAAGTTCTTTACACTGTCAGGGTGTAAAACTAGAGAACGAATCTTTGTTCGTCGCTTCTACAGTGCACATGAGATTTTACGCTAGTCTGATGACAAAAAGTGGAATTTCCAGCTCACGAGCCCGTGAAATAATTTTCTATTGTCATGAATTCCACGTTGTTTTCGTCATTATTTTGACGGCGCTAACGAGATCATCCATTTTTTTTATTTTCATCAACATATATAACACTGATTGCAAAGTGCGGTCGCCATGACAAAAACCTTACTTTGAATAGGAAACTGATGACAATACGTGGTTTCAAATTTTTCGCAGAAAAATATGGCACACTGCGTCAAATTGGATGCAAAATCGAGCGACAAAATCCACCCCCCCGCTGTTTTCATGTTCTACGTATAGAGCCATCAGAACTTTGCGTGAAATCCATGAATGCTAACTTTGAATATCGATTTTCCATCAAATCTTGCTGAAGTTGAAATGATGGAAAACACGAAATTCATTGACATCACTTCGAATTTACTAGTATTAAAAAGAAGATACCTTATATCAAGGGAGTTATAACAAAAGTTGATGTTGGAAATAGAAACGTATATTATATTTTTAGAACGAAGTTCTTTATGTCGCGTTACTCGGGGGGCTGGAATTTTAAAACCGACAGATTTTTTTTTTTTGAATCAGAAATCTCTTCCTCTCAAGTTTTTCCCCTCACCCCGTTCCCCCTCACCAAGTGTTCTCTACACACTTTCCCTCTCCTCACTATATATGTATATCTGTCAACCGTGCCGTGTTACTCTTCTGCACCACACCTTTACCCACCATTCCCCCTCACACTCCCAAGCAATTAATTTTTTAACAAATTTTAATTTTATTTCCCCACAGTAATTTTTCTTTAACTTTGAATTTTTTTTCTTTTACAATTCTAAAAAAAAAAAAAAAAATTTAACTATCAAAAATATGGTTATGTAGATTAAATATAATAAGGCGCGTTATTACGCATTAAATATTTGTATTTTCATTAAACCTGAGGTTTTTTTGGCATAACAGTAATGCTAATAATTACTGTTATAAATGAAAAAAAGTAATGAAATTAAATATGAAAAAAAAAGAAACGAAATATGAAAAAAAATAATAATGAAATTAAATGAAATTTGAACAAATAAAATAATATATTAAAAAATAATGAAATGAAATATGAAAAAAGAAATGAAATAAAGGAAATACAAAAGAATGAATATAAATAGAAAAATATAAAAAAAAGAAATAAAGGAAATACAAAAGAATGAAAAAAAAGTAATGAAATATGAAAAAAAGGGAATGAAAAAAAAAAAGATTAAATATGAAAATAAGAAAGAAATTAAATAAAGGAAATACAAAAAAATGAAAAAAATGTAATAAAATGAAATATGAAAAAAAATAAAACAAGAAATGAAAAAAAAAAATAAATAAAACAAGAAATAAAGAAAAAAAAAAAAAAACAAAAAATAAAAAAAAAAAACAACAACAAACCAGGGGGGATAAATGGGTCATGGGACCCACGGTAAGAACGAAGTTCTTTGAACATGACGAGTATAAAAACACAATTTCTTAGGTAACAAGGGGGTCGCCAGACCCATTGAAAGAACGAAGCTCTATAAACGTTAATACTGCATTCATGTAGTTCACTAAACAAAAACTTGAAAAACGAATAAAAAAAAAAAAAAAAAAAAATAGTTCAGTTCTCACGATGGTTGAACTTCGTGAGTACTGTATTTATGCACGACGTTCTCACGAAGTTCAACCATCGTGAGTACTGAACTATTTTTTTTATTTTTTTTTTTTTATTCGTTTTTCAAGTTTTTGTTTAGTGAACTACATGAATGCAGTATTAACGTTTATAGAGCTTCGTTCTTTCAATGGGTCTGGCGACCCCCTTGTTACCTGAGAAATTGTGTTTTTATACTCGTCATGTTCAAAGAACTTCGTTCTTACCGTGGGTCCCATGACCCATTTATTTTTTAAACTTTTACTCTAAAATAAAATCCTTTTTTTTCATGTTAATCCTGTTAAAACTCAAGAAATCACTGCAACTACGTGCATTGAGGGAGAAACTTCGTCGCTCAAACAAATCCCACAAGCAAAGCAGAGCCATCACGCACGTTCCCACACAGCTAGGGACAACAGTCGGTCCACTTTGACGCCCCTTGACGTCTCTCTGACCTCTCGCGCGCGAAATGCGATGGAAATGAGCGCGCGTTAATAGGAACGGAGTCAGATTATTGGCTCCCTCAGCCGGAAATTTCGTACCCCAGTAGGATAATTTCCCACTCTGCTCGTTAGACCAGTTGATTGCGTTATGATTGTGGTTGTTTCGTTACTGTTTACGGGTCATGGTACGACCTAGATTTTTTTCATGTTCACGTGTGTGGGTAGAGTTGAGTGATTAAATTGGTTTTGGACGTGATTTTGGAAACTAGAGATGAAACATCCACGTATTTACTACAAAAGTTAATGCACATGTTAAACTATGATTACAGATTACAAAATTAGCTTTGGCGATCCTAAACAGTAAAAAGACCCCAACAGGTACACCAAACCCGGAAAATCCCGCGAGAACACGTGAGCCGCGATTCCGTCCCCACTACGCAGCGCGAGAATTCGGGAGGAAACGCACGGGGGAAGGAGAGACCGGCACGTGCGGCGTTAAAATCACCCCCGCGCGTGCAAAATGGCAGAAAACAGGGGCGCACCGAGCTCAAGAAAAAAAGCGTAAATTGCGTGCTATTTATAACCTATGATCCATAGACGCAGTGGGTTGACTCCTCGGGGCTGCTGGGCGGGAAACTCGTCGTCATCCGGAGATGATCCTTGGCGATCGATTCCCTCCTGCGACAGCTTGTTGTAGTCTATTTTAGGTTCTTTGTTCAGTCTCACCTCACAAAACTGGACAATCAGTTCACCAAACTCGCAATTAAGGGGGGAGTAACCAGCCGAAAGTTCCGATAAACCGATGGCCAATGGCACAACGGACGAGATCGAAGCCACGAAACGCTACGGCAACAACAACAAAAACAACAACAAGAACGGGGTTGCAATGAGTCGTCGTACGGATATGCTGATGAGTGGCGCGCGCGCGACGACGTATACGTGCGTACAGCCTAGGAGCAGCACTGCCAACGAGCCAGCGACACGCACCTACCTTTCCCGGAGGGAGAGAGAGAGAGAGAGCTGTGCGGCGTGGAAAAAGAGGGAGCGAGCCGAAGGAGCCGAGGGTCGGTATAGGTCGGCCGTTCACGGTGGAGCGAGGGGTTGCTCGATGTCCTCCGAGAGAGGCTGGTAGGGGGCCGGTCCTCCCCCTTCGTCGGAGGGCGACAGCAGAGAGAGGAGGGAAAGCTCGGGGGGTGGTGGTGGATGAAAGGGCGAGAGAGAGCATGTAGCAACAGGCTGGTATACCTGAAGCGGAGAGAAGGATATACATATATACATGCATGTATAGGTGCATCTCGGGAAGGGAGGGGGGTGACGCGTGGGAGTCGGGAAAATAAAAAGAGACACGGCATTGTGCGCTTATAATCATAATAACAATAATAATGATACAGGCAGGCGGCAGGGCTGACGTCACACCTACACGAGCACACAAAGTGACGTAGGCGTGGTCATGGATGCGCACCGACACCTCGCGACCCCCCACTCCTCTTGGACCCCCACCACCCTGGTTGCTGGTTGTCATAGAAACTGCGCACGCGCGAGCTTGCGCTTGTCTTTTGTTTTCTTTTCGTATGCCCCTCTTTATCTCTCTCTCTCTTGTACGTATGGATGATGCGATGCATACACACGCGGGTGGAGGTGCAAGAAAGCTGTCGTCGTATGGTTGTCGGTGCTCGTCACCCTGTCGACATTTCCCCCTACTCGGCCGACGGGGTGCTCTCGATTTTCTTCGCTGAAGCGGGACGAGGACGACGGCTGTCTCCTCCTCTTCTTTCTTTTCTTCCCTTCCTTCCGTCGGTCGGTTGGACACGTATACGCGATCCCTCTGCCGTGCTGCGGTGGAGGCGACTTCTGTTTATGACCTGTCTCTTGCTCTTGTTCTTGTTCGCGCGTTCGGGACAGTGTTGCGGATTCTGCTTCCCCCGTTTTTTTTTTCTTCTTTTTTTTTAAAAGGATGATAATGCAATTGTTTTTGTAAGTACTGCTTACGTCAATTTATGGTGGTCTGTAAGGATACTTCATCAGATTATTTCGTCCATTCTGTTAGAGTAGAGCTCTTTTTTCTTTAACGATTAACTTCATGAGGTTGTCGAGAGTAAAACATTTAATACAATTCTACACGCATTAAATCTAATACAGCCGATTCTTTTTTACTTCATAGCCTCCCTTCATTGGTTTGTTCCATTTAAAAGTGTCCAGTTTAATGGAACTGGTCAACTAGTCAATGTACCAAAGATTTGGTCGTTCTTATAACTTTTAAAAGATAAACTTTAAACCACACGTTTTTAACGTTTACTTCCACACACTTAGATTTACAGTAGAAGGGCTGTTTACTGTTATGTTGAGGATTGAAATATCTTCAGGCTTCATAAGAATCATTCTTTTGATAAGCGTTTTTTTATTTCATATTGATCGGAGCTTGTATGATATTAATTCAGTGCTAATTTAAAAATCGTTGGTAAAAATAAATTACGTGAAATATTTAAGTTATTTTACATATTTTTTAATGAAAAGATATGTGAAAGGCAGGTGTAAATTTAAATCTTGACAATGTGTTTCATTATAATTTCATTTGAAAAAAGAAAATCACAATAAACTGTTAAGAATACGAGCATTGATATTGGACATGAATACATACTTTTCAGCAGTCTAAAACAAAAATTTTCTTTCTCTTTTTACAAATAAAGTTAGCAATATCATTTCGTTTATGATGGAATTTGATTTTTTATTTTGGGATCATCCTAATTCAGTTGATTTTGTAATATTCTAAATGGTAATTCAGTATACATTGATTTTTTTACATTTGAAAATTATTTGAGTGATTGTAATTCATAAAAAAAAAAAGTTCAAATGATTTCGTTGACTAAATATCCTCTTGATTGGAAAAACATCACGTGTTTGGGTAAGAAAAAAATTTCAAAAAGGAAATGAACTAATTGTTTTTAACAACTGCTGTGCAGTGACAATCGATGCTGTATAATTTATTGTTTTCTCATTAAACAAATTTAGATCACTTGTGATAATGTATAATGGCTGAAATTCCCTTGTCTGCATCTGAAAGTTTGATTGAACCATCCCGAGTTTACAGTTTTCATTCAACTGTGCTTGTGCGATTTTTTATTCACCATGGGACACAGTCCGATCAGTCACGTGTCTTTAAAAAGTGCTTTGAAAACAAGGTAATGCATTTAACTGTGCCACAGAGAAGCACCAGGGTAACATTTTTCTCCCCTGGACTAACTTGTTTCATGCATGCTTCAAAAGTGCTCTTTACTCCGAAAAACTAAAATTACACTTTCCGCGTAGTTAGATGCTGAATTCGTAATACATCAATCTTCGCAAAAGTACCGTGGCTACATTTGCAAGTCGTGTATTATTCGAGTCATATGGCTGGGAGAGAAAGAAAAATGCGGAAAAAAAGAATCTCTATGGAACACAACAGCCGAGCTCCATTTTTTTGTTAAAAAAAGGAAGGAAAACAAAACGCAAAACAACGGTATACCAGCACGTGTCTTTAAACACAGTTTTGAATAGGTTTCGCGACTTTATTACATCACATCAAAGAATGTAGTACCTACTTGTTGAGGATTCTCTCGAGTGAAAGAAAAAGAAAAATCAGAGCCAGAAAATGTAGCAAGCGTTGCACAACCTTTCGATCGCCCTTTACTCTAATTACGCATTGGAAGAGAAATCTCAAGGCTGGAGCAAGGGTTTATTTTTAAAGTTGCCGGCTCTTACAAATTTATTTTAAAAACGAAGCGTTCCGTAAACTTTGAAATGCAGCTGTTAAAAACTTTAGTTACACGACTTCGTCATAAGATTTCGAGAAGTCTGTTTGGATACGGAGCTTTGAGTGTCTTAATCTCATCTAGTAAAAAGATCCGTGTTTAGTCAGACGAGATGATTTTTTTCGAGTTTAACTTTTGAGTAAGAAAATTATGAAACAGTCCTAATTAATAATAAGAAGAAAAAATATCGTGCATCCTAAGGTGTAAGAGTCATGAAGAATAATTATTTACATGATATATATTGAGAAACTCAATGAATATTGCCAGTAATTGGTTAAAAACGCTTTGGATTGTAACTAACCTCATTAAAGTACATTAGATAAGTTTTGTCATTAAAAAAATATCCATCAGATAATTTTTATCAAAACTTTGCATATCAAACGAAGAATCGGAATTTATAATCGTAGGCAAGAACAGTACCCTTAGAGTGGGGATAATTGTACCCTACACAGCTGTTGTGCGCTGAGGAGGAGAGGAAGAAGCGCTAGGCTCCGTCGGAAGTACTTTTCCAAATATCTGACGCCGAAACTACTTGGCTGTTCTACATAACTACGTAGCGGTACTAATGAGCTTTTCATGTATCCTGGAATCTGTAGTACAATGCAATTCTCGAACATGTACGTACTCTGATGATACATGATTTTTTCTTCGATTTCTCTTGAGTTCGCATACCGATAGCTTGAATCTTTACATTAGCTAAGGATTTTAAATAAAAAGATAAGAAAAATGATAAGCACTTACATATTTAGAGGAAACCTATTTTATAACATATTTTTATCTTTTAAATGTAATTTGAATACTAATGGTGAATACATTTTCCAATAGTTGTACGAACCACTTGTACTTGACAAGTTTAGAGTGACAAGGGAGAAACCGAAAATTTGTTACGTATACGACATAATTGGCTAATTAAATTCTGAACAATAACCCACTTACGAGGTACTTTTTTGTCGAAACATATTTAAGATTCTATTGTACAGTCAAGATGATAAGATTATTTTCTACAACTTAAATTACGACGTAGTAAGGAAAATATTACATTTTCAGGTAATGGTTGAATAAACTTAACAACCTCATACAAATGAACCATTACTACATTTGTTCCCTCAAATCGTCATAATTTTCAATTTCGTCGTGCAATAAGTTATCACAAAAGTATGATTATTCGATATAGCGTAGAAACACGATCTGAATAGTAATCGATACTAACACCGCGAATTAAGGTCAACTAAAAAGACAGAAAATTCAATAAAAGCGTTTCGGCCCTTCCGTGCTTCGCTTCCTATTCAGCGCCACCCACCCATTTGCTACCCTCGCGACCTAATTATTCAAGCTTCAACTCGAAGTGGAGGATCTGCAGAAAAAGCTGTTAAGTGTATACTTCTTATTCGTATTCTTCTCTATTTTACTTTCTATTTTTACTCCTTTCAATTCATACGTCAGAAGTCTTTTCTTCAACAATGAAAATTAAAAGTTGAAATACTCAAATAATTTTTTTTTTTAAATCATCTTGATTCAACAAAGAAAAGTTCACCAATTATATCAAACCTTGAAGAGAATTGTAATCATTTTTGTGTAAGTGAAACTGTTGATTGTTAAAATTCCAATGGAGACTCAAGATTTTGAAAAATTTCAAACCAGTTAGCTAGTATTATATATAACAATACGAACATCATCAACGCGGTTTTTATAAGTGGGAGTGCCCATTGAATCGTTTTTTTTTAGGTATTATTATTAAACAATTGAATACGTTTTTTTTTTAAAACAAAAATCAATGAATGATATAAAAAAATTTTATCTAAACGCATTCAACCAATCTCGCACAAACCAAAAGCAAAAAAAGTACCCTTTCCTATAGATAAGCCGCGTATGCGATACAATACACATTGATTAATTGCTCACATACCTCTCATAATTTTTTAGATCAACAAGAATCGAAATTCCAATAAAAAAAAATTAAATCCACCACCAAAAACGAAAAGTTAGTAGTACTCTCCGAGTATGGTAAGACACACCTCGCGTTGTCGATAAGCCAACACATGCCGCATGCAAACGACTATTTTAGATCGATAAAAAAACAACACGCACGAGTTCCAGTTCATCCCACAGTAAACAACAACTCAATAATCGCAAGAGGACAAACAAATCCATCCAGTACGTACGCGAGTGCCTCGCAAATCTAATCACCCGACTAGCGATCTGCAACCCTCACCGGCTCAACGAAGTGAGAGAAAAACAAGCGCAGCCTCCGCACTCGAGCAAATTATTCATACACTCCGGGCAATATGAAACCATACGCATACCATATATCTGCCTTCGATTCCCGGTAGGATACAAAGAGAGGAGCCAAGAGAAGCTCTCTTTCGTCGGTGGAATTGAGTTTAAAAAATGTTTGATGTTGATCGAGCACGAGGGGAATGGTTTAGGTAATCAGTCGAAAGCGCGGGGGAGGGGGAGAAGCAGTGGAGCGTGGGATATCAGGGACAGGGACTCGGGAGGATTATTAGGGGTATGAGCGGAGCAAGGATATTAATACGGGCTCGTGAAGGCTGGCTCGGGTTTTCGAAGCGTTTAGTGGCTCTGAGAGCCGCTTTATTAGTAACGAAGGGAAACGGAGCCCCATAACCCTTACTTCCATCTTTGAATAACAAAAAAAAAAAGGATGTAGGGTAGTCAATGTGTATTTCAGCGTTTACACCAATAAAAAAAGTTTACCAACATCCACACGATATTACATTACAAGTGCATACTGGAAAATGGGAAAAAAGCGATGGACCGACGAGCCAAGTAATTTCTTCTCCTCGATGATGAAAATAGGTTGGGAGAAAAATGTAATATGAGCTCCTACTCTTTTAAAGGACTTCCACCACATCAGTAAGGACATCCACTTGAATCTCGCGATGAGGGTCGAGATCGGACTGTTTCCTGGAATACTAATTTCTACGGATGCAATTTCTCTAGGTAGCCAGCATGGAAGACTAGAGGCTGTGCTCGAGGTCTTGCGAGACGTTTCAAATGCTCCTGATGAGGGAGGCTGTGCTCGAGGTCTTGCGAGACGTTTCAAATGCTCCTGATGAGGATTTTTTTTTTTATACAATTTATCCGTGTGTCTTTGTGTAAGTTATCATGTGCTCATGATCGATACAGTTCTAATTTTTATGAATGATTGTTGTAGAAATCGACAATTGGGTAGAAAAAGCAGCTACTCAATTTCAGATCGCAGTATAGAATTAATTCCTAAAATTTTATAGCAGAAGTCATATTATTTTGTTAACAAGTAAAATAGTGGGACCAAACTAGATTTTCAACTTACAAATCCAGACTGGGCCAAAAAAAATTTTTTTGTATAGATCTCGAGCCCGATAACAAAGATAACCACTTTTTGATAAAAAAATGTTAGTAACGGGTCCAAAAAAAAATTGTAAAAATGTCCAAATCAGGTTTTTCGCTTCTATCGGAAAAGCTGTAATTCGGCCACAATAAGCTGTAATTCGACCACAAGACATTCCGTATGAAAAAGGTGCGCGATTTCAAGATGAACAAAATGAGCCCTGGTAATCCTAAATCGGCCTTACCGTTTTTCCGTAAATTGCCAAAAAGTGCCAATTTCACCCTGTTTTTCAGTATTTTATAACTTGCGTTCTAATGAATATTTTAAGTTCAAATTTCAACAGAACATGGGTTTTGTGATTCTTAACAAATCTACGAAATTTTAAGATGATCGGATACAAATTTTTTGAAAACCGTCAAATAAACTAAAAAAAGGTACTTCCGAAAAATGGCTCTAAAAAAGTTGTTAGACCAGATACAACCATTTTTCAAAATGTTGTCTCTTAATAAGATGTTAAGACAAAACATATACGTATAGGGCAAAATGAGTGAAATGCATATATTCATAATACGTATAAATTAAATTAACAGCTACAACATGCAATTTTGATGTGACTGTGAATTCAAATGTATTTTGTTTCTTTGAATTTGAAAGACCCTTTTTTGAAAAAACAACCACGTAATTAGTTTCAATCAATAATGGAACACAAAAACATGATGTAGACACGAGACAATTAATCTTTTATGAAAGGCTTCATAAGTAAATAATGTGCTAATACAATATTTGAGAAAAAAAAAAGATTAATGTGGATTACCGGATTCTTTGCAATATTGTTTCTTTAATCAATAAGTCAAATTATAACGTAAGCCACATTGAGACAATTACAAATTTGCGCAAACCAATCGAAAATCTCATTACCGCCCGATCGTTCGGGCATACCAGCCTGTGATCCTTTAACTCCGTAATGACAACCAAACAATTCCCTTTGGTCCAGTCGCGCCCTGCAACAACATCATAGTCCTATCACACCCCAATGCTCCAAGTAATGAAGCGACTCCACGCACGTGTGCTCCGTACATTTATTTCTTCAAGCTCCAACAGGTTACACGCAGTACCTGCGTGCCACTGCAAGCGAACCGGACCACCAGCTGCTGTCCCCTCACCGACACTGGTTGGTCCAGCTGACGATTCGTGTGAGTGTGTAGTGTAGCGCCAGAAGGTGGACCGGACGCTTGACGAGCTCCTTCTGCTGCATTTGACGCGGCTCGGCCCCATTCGCCTGTGACGGACTTGCGGTTATGTTGAGACGCTTGATTAATTACCGAGGATATTAGGGGGATTGATCGACTATTTTAGTGGTTAATTTTAATCGACTGGTACGAAGAACTCCGGTTTTACCCATCGATTGGACCGTAACGCAACATTAAAGGGCTTTGGGTTTCGCACGATTCTGGAGTAAGATAAATTTTGACATTCATCTCAGGCTTGAGTACCAACATTGGTTTTTTTTCTTGCTTCATCCCATATGTTGTCTCATTTTCTTTTTTGATGCGAAAAGGAAAATATGGTGTTTACGACTCTACCTGTACCATTTTCGGGGAAAAAATTTTTTCTTGCCAACTGAGCGATTGTTTTGGAGGCTAGTAATCTTGACCTTTTTCTCGATTTCGCTGGTTATTTGTAGTTTTTCTTGCTAAGAAATACTATTCTAATAAATAATACCGAGCTCACAGTTTTCAATATTAGACGTATTGTAAACGTCACACCGCTACGAAGTAGTGAAATTTTACGGTATTAAGTTCTCCATTTCCATAAAATTGTGATTTACCACCAGTCCAAGCTGTAAAAATTTAACGACAAATAAAACTGTAAAACATAGCTCCATAATCATTCGATTTTGTACCTTTTGAAGTAATGTAATGACCACTTTATCGAGGATGGCACATGTCGTGGAATAAAAAGTTTCTTTATTATTTCATATAAACCAATTGTCAATGTAAACACGAGTGCTTGTGGTTAAAGAAATATTTTTGTTGTTCTTATTTCACATCAATGAACTCAATAGATGTAAACATGACTAAAATAAAGATGCATGCCAATAACGAGAAAACAAGAAACACTAGATACGCGAATACAGAAAAAGCTCTATCCACTCGAAGCACCGGGGAAACTTCCCCTAAAAAGACAAAGCTCACTCGCACGCGTGATCTAATCGATCGATCCTTTATTCCCCGCACTCGGAAAAACTGCCTCACTCGCGCTGCTCTGCTTTACGAGCGCGACCGAGTCAGCTCGCGACTTTTTATAAGCTAATCCACCTATCGACGGGACCTTTTCTTCCGATTTCGCTGGCGAAGGAGCCGATAATTCGAGAGCTTTGCATGTAACGCTCGATTCGGAGGCTTTATACGCGGGAATAAGTCGTCGAGAGGCGCTCTTTTGGCCCCGGCGATGGGCGGACGGTAATGTGGTTCCTTCGAAAGGCGATGCTGATGGTGGTGCTGCAGTGGCAGAGTTATTGCTTCGCGGATTGGAATTTTATACGCAGCCACGCTGCCGAGCCTTGTAACGCGAATGGGCGGGATTTTGGGGAGGTCACGGAATTTTTTTTGTAGCTTTGGCATAAAGTTCTTTTAGCCACGATTGTATTTCGCGGCAAATCGACTTTAAAAATGTAACGTTAGTTTCAATCATCGCAAAGATAATTTTAGCTATTATCCTCGATAGATGAATCGTAAGAGTAGCAAATGATTCTGATATCATTATGTGTACTAAAAAACAAATGCATTTGTATAAGTTAAACAAATTTTCAATGCATCAACAAAAAAACAAAGGCGTTGTCTTTGTCATGCACCTTTTGCTTTAAAGATTAATGGATACTAATTGTGTTATGCTACTCCACGTGAGCGAAGAACGTTGGCATGACGCAACTTCTAAACCGTTAACCATTACTTTTTTTATCACAGATAACATTCTAAAAGGGAAACCTGAGTGAAACTCTTAAAAATTACTTGTGGAAATGTCAAAGTTTCATAAGACAAGGTAACCACGATTTTTCAGAAATACTTTCGTTTAATGGCTATTTGATGATAAAATTATCACAGCTCCTCCACGTTAAGTTCAAGCAACTTCAAAGGTCATTGAAACCTTACTCCTTTGAGCAGTGTTGCTTATAGGTGGTGCTCTTTTTTTTGTTTGTAGTGATTCGTTACTCGACTTGGCGCTATTTTCATCGTCAGTGGCTTTTAAGACTTTTGTTTTTTTGTACATACAAAGTGTTGAAGTGTTTTTCTAATTTTTTTATCAGTCCCCTTATTCTCTAAGTACTATATAAAAATCAAATAGGGGCAGTGTATACGTCGTTTTTCAGAGACATATTTCTCGATACACTGTGAGTGTGGTAAAGATTATTGTACACCACGCTGTAATGCAGAGATATTCAGTTTTATTGTAGCTAACCAATAGGAGTGTTGCAATCAACTAAGAAAACCATGCAGAGAGAAATGCTGAGCCATAAGGGATTGAAGGGTCCTCTTTTGATAGTTCACTGGAGGTTGCTAATCCTTGCCCTTGGACTGCTTTCAGGCAAGTACATCTACAGAAACCAATTTTTAAAACTAAAACGATGACTATTTAGTAATAAATATTTACTGCGCACAAAGTGACTGTTCATCTCAGTAAACTTTAATTGTTCAAGCAGTTAAAAATACGTTACCGCTGATTCGTAAAAAGCAACTGAAAAAATAAGTAAAAAATTGAGCTTAATTGACAAATCAGTAAAAAAAATACTAAATATCAGTTCAACAAGTTATTTTAATTTGATCTTCATTATTTTTTTTTATGTTTAGTGACAAATTCAAAAAGTTTCTGATCAATGTAATTTAAGAAAGTAAGAAGTTTTAATTTTCATTACTTTCTGATACAGCAATATTAGCAAAAGGTGTAGAACCACAAGTTCAGGTGACTGAAATCTAATTCTTTGACCCCTATAGTGGTAATGAGATATGTACTCATCTTATTCAGCAACGCCATTTTTTCCATGTAGGTAGCACTAACTCAGATTACTGCACATAATGAATATAACTATATTTCCTTTAACTAAAAACTTATGTAATCGTTTTTCAAAAATGTAAGTGTAATTTACGTGTAAGTGTGTTTATGTATTATAATGTACATGAGTGATAAGTACGAAATGACTTGTAAACGTGGCTATCCGTCATTTTTCTATTTAAAAAATAAGTATTGGTTGTCTGTATTTTCACAGCAGCTTCCAAAAGAAGTAGGAACAAAATTTTTGTAGTTTAACTGTGTGCACTTAATTATTTTTTCGTAAGCTGCGGGCATTAAAGTACATAAAAAATAGTTTGCTTCCATGACAATTTTTACAAGATTTAAATAAAATGTTTTTTTTCAAACTGTCACTAAATAATTGTAACATGCAGAATAATTCTTTAAATTATGTTTTCAGACTTCAATAAAAATTGTTAGTAAAAATTGTAATTGTAGAAAGAAACAATTATCTTGAATATCTGCCTCTATTTAAGTTAGATACACGATATTTTGTAACAGCCATTTCAACTGTTTTCGTTAAATTTAACTCTCAGACGAAAAAATAACGTCATTGGTGACATAAAAAAACTTAAAATTTGCAATACCCTACTTCATCATTTTTTTTTTTTTCCGTGAGCACTGAAGAAAAGCTAGCTATACTTTGTTAAAAAGATTAACAAGCATCTATAAAATACAGGATGCTGTGGACACAAGATCCTGCTCCATTCCAATTTAACTGATTTAGAAATAAATGAAGGAGAGTCTCTGGAGGTCACGTGCATAAGTACTGGTGACATTAAATTTTACTACCCCAAAGATGATCAAGAGCTTAATGTAAGTAGTATATTTATATAAATATCTCATTTTTATTTTACTTACAAAATGAATACTGTAAATTTATCAAAACGTACTTCATTCTTCATCGAAAAGATTACAACATCTGACCAATCAATTATTTCAAATGAAAATGATGGCAGTTTTACATTTCAAAGACCATCAACTGTCTTTGGTGATACTGGCTGGTATGGCTGCATTGATGTGGAGAACACAACAATGAAAGAACTGAGCTTGAGCAGGATATACGTTTTTGTCAATTGTAAACAATTTTGATATTTTCTTACTCTACACTTTTAAAATAAGTTTTGTTTCTGACTCAGAAGAAGTGCATTTGTAACAACGTAATCTATGTTTTCCTCTAGCCAATAATAGTGCATTCGTACAAATTTTAAAAATACCTTTAATGAAATTTGCACCTATCGGTAGCCAGGTGGTTCTGCCATGTCGTCCAACGTCCCCTGGATTTTATGTGACTCTGGTTGATGATATATATAATTTGGTAATATTAGCTTCAGACTATTACATGTAACAGGCACAAAAAAGTATACTCTTATTTTCAACTACTTCAGGAGCTCAATGATGAAAAGGTTGCTTACGATCCTAAAGTTGGTTTTACTATGAAAAATGTAAGCGAAGCGGATACTGGCCCGTACGTTTGCAAAGTAAATGAAGATAAGCTTAGTATCAACATTTTTTCATATTTTGACAGTCAAGTAAATAAGCTGATAGTTGACGTAATTGGCATTACATGGATCTCGGTAGGTCATTTTGTGTATCTAGAATGTTATGTCGCAATTAAAAACAATCATTACACTACCACCTGGAAGATTCCTCGAAATTCGGTATGAGTGAATACGTATAATATATATTATCATGCACAATTCTGTACATAATGATTCAGAATTTGCACATCAATTCGATTCCCATACAATCATGACATTATTAAGTTCATATAATCGATAGAATTCCAGTATTGATTCAGACGTTGTTGAAAGAACCACACGCAGTGATGATTGGTTATTTTCCACGATAAAAATAAATAATGTCACTTTCAATGATGATGGCGAATATACTTGCGAAGCGTGGTCTCCATTTCTCCAGAATAAAAGTAAGAGTTTATACGTTAATATCTACGGTAAGTCACAAGACACTTGTAACTTTAAATTTTGTTTAACTTTATTCAGTAGTACGAAAATTAAAGTGCTCATTTTGCGCTTAATTATTTTCACAGATAAAAATGATGCGTACTTTAATTTAACGGTGGAAAACGAAAATAGACACTCAATAGTTCCAGCTGGAAGTTCTGTGACTTTCTTGGTTCACATTTCCGCTAATCCACCACCAACATATATGTGGTAATATTTTTATTGTAAATAAAACTGTATCAATGTATTTTACATTAATTTATTATTGTTATATCTCACTACTTCCAATAATTGGCACAGCTCTTAAAGGACATAATTTATCGCAATATAAACATTGCATGTGGGCAAAGTACCACGTAATAGATTAGTCTCTAAGTACCACTTTGATCTCCTTAATGTGCCTATAAACTGTTCAGTGTGAAATATGTATTTTTGTTACATACTAACCTGATACACTATATTGTGTACATCAAAAATGTCACAAAACTCGTATGTTACGTGATCATCCTAAAAAATTTCATGATGCGATACAATTTTTTGGGACTACTTTAAAATGATAGGAAATTCTTGAAAAAATTGACTTTTGACTGCTGTAGTTTTCTTAAACAAAAGCTGGAGATAAATGAATGACTAATATAATACAACGTTTTGAAACAACTTTAAAGTCACACTTATTTGATCCAAGAAATAACATCAAATTAAAAATTATGTACGATTTATAAATCGTAGTTCTGAAGTTCCAATTATTGCTACAATGTGAGAATATAGTTTGCTTCTTTCTATCTTTATTAAATCAGCTGGTCAGAGATCATAAGAATTTGAATATAAACACTTTATTTGAGTAAGACGTGCGTTATACGTTTAATTGAAGTAAAATATTTTTTAGGTATGACAATGATGGTATCGAACTCGGAGAGATTTTACCAAATATCAATTATAATGTAACTAATAATGAATCATCAAGCAATCTAACAATATATAATACTAATGTCAAGAATACAGGTGTTTATACGTTCAAAGCATTGAATGATATGAACGAAAAGAATATTCACTTCAGGCTCGATGTTGTTGGTACTACGATATTACATACAATTATTTTGTCTATGTAGCACTGATTTACAAAACTAACAGTATTTTCTTCTGCAGCTTATCCACTTGTTACGATATCGTCTATCAAAGAAAGAATATATTATGGCTATAATGAGAGTGTTGAGTTTTGGTGCGAGGTCATAAGTAATCCTACATCTAATATCTCGTGGTCGTACTCGAGATGCCTAAAGTTCAGTTGGAAAGATGACTGTGAAAAATTAGCATTGAAGGTTAACATTGAATAATTAATTTTAAATTTTGCCTTAAATATACAAATAGACGTATATTATTTAAAAACAATAGCAATTTTTACAAATTTACGTGTAATTACAATCCTCATTTTAATTAACAAGAATTATACTCTTCAAGGGTACCAAAATAGAGACAAAGAGCGATATTACAATGGTTTCAAAAGTTGTAGTGAACTTGGACAAGTTTGGCAGAATAAGTTGTGCTGCTTGTAACATTTTCGGCTGCAACTCGACGTTTCAAATTCTTTTTTTGACAGGTCTGTACGCATAACTATCTTATAAGGGAAGTTTCATAATAAACGAAAAATTTCTTATCAAGATAACACGTTATAAGTAGATTTTTTGAAGATCAGAATTAAAGTATATTGCTCAAGCAGAAAATGACTGTCTATTTCTCTCTCCCTCTCTTGACGTATTTTTTAAAGAATGGTTCCATGCTCTCAAAATTGAATATTCATATTTTGAACATTTTATTATTCTTCATATTTGTAATATACATACGTAACATTTACAAAATAAGATGTTTAAAGTTTTTTTTCATTTGCTTTCACGTTTTTTCGATCACTTTCCAACATTTAATTAAGTTAAAAAAAAATTTTATTTACGTATATTACAGTATATTGATAATTCGATGTATACTTCATAAAAAGAATAGTAGTTACAGTTCATATGTGTATACAATTTTAAACTGTCCACAAAAATATAAAAATAAAATACCGACACCCGAAAGGTATTTAGTTCATCTCGAACTGAGATAACGTACATGTATGAAAAAGATTATCAAGAAATATTTACAAGAACGCTTTATACCTATAAATTGGCAAGGTTATGACAATACTCAAATATTGTTTTAATTTCTGGCTAAAAAATATAATTTTAATGTGGATTATACTACCTGATCAATTATTTTGTTTTTGTAGATATAGAACCTTTTGACGCCAGGTCTGGAATAATTCCACCAAAAGAAGACTTCTTTATTGGAGATAATGTTATACTTTACTGTGCGGTACAATCAATTATTTTCTTCCTGAACCAGTGACATGGTATTTTGATGAAAAAATACAAATAATCAGCTCTGGTAGGTTTTGAACATAGTTCATAACTCTAAATAAGTATGCTTTTTGATGTACCAAATCTAGAAAAATTTCACGTAAAATTTATTTTCAGAATCACAAAGAATACACATTAGATTGGAGGAAACCAATTTTACTACCCGCTCTGTCCTCGTTATCCAAAATGCTCAGAAATCAGATGAAAAAGACTATTACTGTAAAACAGATAGTTCGGATTTCCAAAAATCTTACAAGCTTACTCTCAATGGTTATAGAAAAATCTTTTTTCCTTAATTTTATTAACATTAATATTTAGTGCAATCTAATAATTTTTAATCTTTTTGTGGTAATTTTAACTTGTAGACCCAGAAAAGTCTTATATCGACTTATTTTCAAATATGAATAACACGGTATTAACTTTATCAGCACAAGATTCTAGAAAGATTATTCATTTATTTTGTAATGCTAAGGGATTTCCAAAACCTGTTGTAATATGGTTAAAGGACAATAAGCTTTTGGAGTTATCGGAGCAATTTAGCTTAGTAGACAATAATCAAGAATTAATAATAAAATCTCTTCTGGAAAGTGATGGCAGAAATTATTCGTGTGTGGCCAAAAATCGCTTTAAACAAATACAAAAATATCAAAAATTTATTGTTGAAGGTACTCAGTTAGTCTTCATTATGTTTACAACCAAACTCTATTTTCTAATATATTACTTAAAATTTTTTTTATTTAAAAATTTAAATAAAGTTACGCTAAAAGTCTTACTATTCAGACAATTGATATTGGTTTTAGAAACTAAAAAACCTCTTTCTTGGAGTGGAATGGTAGCTGGAGTCTTGATTATCTTTACATCATTCTATATTTGTTTTCGCTTAGCGATGCGATATAATAAGGTAAATTTTCTTTGTTCTTGTTTTTTTAAGCATGATAAATTTCCTATAATTATTGTGTCCATAAAAATCATACAAACGTTGTGTGTTATAACTTGGATAAGTAAACAGGCAAAGTATCACATTTTCTTGTACTGATTAAAATGATAATTATTCATTATTAATTTTTCAAAAACTACATGCATTGGCTTATTTTTTAACAAAGTGACTAAATTTTGGAAAATACACTAAAGTATAATCTCAAAGTTTTGAAATACTTATTATCACAAGTGAATAATTAAAAAAATAATCCATTTTTTATTGGCAAACAATAGATACGATATTGATACGATACAGTTTTTCAAAGCAATGGCAAGAGTACAAAACGTATTCCGAACAAATAAACGATGTTTCGAATAAAAATTTCACTTTGCACTCTTGATAAACATGTTGTTTTCACCTCGGGTACAAACATACAACTTGGTTTGGAGGTAAAATCAAGCAATCAGCCTGTAAAGCAAATAAAGAAAAAAATTATAATAATAAGAAATAAAAAAATACGAGAGTTAGGATCGACATCCTGCCCGCTGAGATAGTATAAATTGTCCGTACTGCAATCTAAAAGGAATTACAGGATGGAAATGTGCACATGTTATTTGTGTAGTTTTCATTTGATTTTTAATAGGACTACGCAATAGATGGTAATTTTTCAAATTGTTTGATAATTAGTTAAAGATAAAGAGGAAGAACTTTGAGAAAGGAGCTCCTGACTGCATAAATCCAGAACTAAACGTAGGCGGTCAAGCAAAACTTCTACCATATGACAGAAAGTGGGAATTTCCGAGGAATAAACTCAACTTAGGTATGAGCTCATGTACTGTTGAAAATGCCTTTTTTATGAGGATAATTTTTAATTTAAATTATTTTTTAAAGAAATGGATTTTTCAAACTTACTCAATCTTACAAGTCAACATATCACTATTTACAACACTTTGTACCTAACTAAAAATCGCACTGTCCAATCTTCCAGACATAAATCTCTCTCTCTATTATCAGAATGTAATTTTCCTCCTACTATTCGCCAATAATTGTCAGTTTTAGAAAGCTGTTCTTCCTCTTTTTCTTTCATTCATCATCTCCACATCTCATCATTTTCTCTAAATATTTATACATTTACATAAGATATGCTTACTATATACGATACAATAACCTGAAAATAAAAATATTATTTAATTACAACAAACCATAGGTGAACAATTGGGCAGTGGACATTTTGGAGTTGTATTGAAGGCGGAAGCTTTTGGAATTTGTGCCAACGAATTCGTGACGACTGTAGCAGTGAAAATGGTACACGAAAATGCAGAAGTAGATCAAATTCGGGCTTTAGAAAGCGAGCTAAAAATCATGGTACATTTAGGAAAACACTTAAATGTCGTTAATCTCCTCGGAGCCTGTACGAAAAATATTACAGAAGGTAGAAAATTCCGCGCTTTTTCATATAAAAATGACTTCAAAGGGTTTATTACAAAAAACTTGAACATATTTCTCAGGTCAACTATTAGTAATTGTAGAATTCTGCAAGTATGGAAATCTGCAAGACTTACTTTTGCGTCACCAAAAAAATTTCATAGATCAAATTAATCCATCTACTGGTAAGATCAATCCATGCACTGGAAAGGAATTAGAGAGGTATCTACAAAATTTGTTGTTTCATCGAATGTAATTTTTTCTTTTTAACGATTCATGGAAACAAGACCGTTGATAATTCTATAATAATGACAAAAACAAATTTGAACATAAAAAAACATTGAAGTATTTGTTAATAAGTGTGTGTTCTCACTATTTTTCGGACAGGATAAGAGGCGTATTACAAGTACTCCCAAGTAATTGCAGCTCTACTTTAAGTAGTACTAACATCAGCTGTGATATTCAAACTCCATCTGAATCTGAGCTAGAAGACGACTTGGATGGTAGTGACTTCCAATCAAGTAGGAGCTCTACCTACAAGGGTGACTACAACAGTTGGAATTTGAAGCCCATCTGTACCCAGGACCTCATTATCTGGGCCTTTCAAGTTGCCTGTGGAATGGAATACCTATCGTACAGAAAGGTGTGTACATATTATACATATAATGTTCTTTTTTTCTTATATTCACTCCTTCACACAACCGTACGTATTTCATCATGATGCTGGTATCGCTACGTAAGCAGATTCTACACGGTGACTTAGCTGCAAGAAACATTCTGTTAGCCGAAAACAACATAGTGAAGATTTGCGATTTCGGTTTGGCTAGATCAATATACAGATCGAGTATTTACAAAAAGCAAAGCGATGCACCAGTTCCTGTTAAATGGTTGGCAATCGAGTCGATCAGAGACGGGATTTTTTCGACCAAGTCAGACGTATGGTCGTTCGGCGTAGTACTCTGGGAGTTTTTCACACTTGCTAAAGTACCTTACGCGGGCGTGGAGGTTGCAAAGCAGTTGCAAAAACTTATTCGAGGCTACAGGCTGGGACGGCCACGATATGCCACCACCGACATGTTAGTCAGGAAGTGGGGAAGACTTTCTAATTCTCGTTTTTGTAAATTTTAAAACTCTCCATGAATTATTGCTCATAATTATTCTAGTTACAACATTATTCTCTACTGCTGGAAGACCGAACCATGTCATAGGCCATCGTTTACCGAATTAGTGAAAATTATTGGCGACCTTTTAGATGACACTGTCAAAATGCACTACACTGAATTAAATTCCGTATGCGAGAATATGAACCAGGCAGACAACTTAAGAGGAAAATACGACTATCTGTCTAAGATGTCGTCACCAGATCATATAATTATTTCCAATACTTAAAATAATTACAAAAGAGGCTCACTTTACATGTGAACATAAGAACATTGAATAACTGCTCAAAAATCAGTAGGGGAATTTATAAAGAAGCAATAGACACATTAAAATTGATGCCACACGTTTGTTCTCTGTGATCGATTCTTCAACATATGTTAACCGGGTTAAGACCACATAGTGCTAAAACTCTAGAAAAATTTAGGTCCTATCTAGTTTAAGTTTGTGAATAACCCTATGTTTGCCAGAAACTAATGTTGGTTAAATGTAAAAGATACAAGAGTCCAATTGTTGCAATAAAAATAAATGAATTAAATATTTATAGTTCTATCCATAATTTACACTGGATTAATTGTGATTACTTAAACTCAATTAACGTGTCGAATAAGTGTTGACTTTTCATTGAATTTGTCTTTAGTGCACGTGAAAAACCACTGTCAAGATCATATTCAATCACTGTCTTAATACATACGTTACTAAAGAACCAATTAATCAGAGAATGTTAAAGTTTTTCATTGCACTGTTTCAAATAATTTCATGGCATAATAAGGAGTACTTTAACTATAAAGGGGTACGTATAGTTAGTGTATTTTGCTTTTAATGATGATGAAATTTGAAAATAAATTAAATATACATAATTCAAAAAATAAATATGTGATAGACGAAAAAATATAAAAATTAAAGTTCACATGAATAAACGGTGATTACGTACAATAAGGGCTGTTATATTGCACTTTTGATTATGATAAATAAAGCGCTGGTATATAGAAAGTCACAGTGTGCTATGGTGCAAATAAGTATTTTATAGTTACAATAAGTAAGATTGGCTCGTCAAGTATGATTCAGTGAATGTTCGTATACCATGATCATAAATGCGATTTCTTTTATACATTAGTGCTTCTGCAAAACGTGCCTAAAAATTTCAAAAATAAAAATTTTTAAGTTAAAAAAAGATATCCATCACAAAAGTTATAAATTGGTTTATATGGCACAGAATTTGAAAATTTATGTTAAAAAAATTATTGAATTTGATTGTCACTATAATTTTTTATGCAACCTTGTTGATTTTTTTCAACTTTTTTTGTCAGCTCCGTCAACATCAGTTATTTTCCTTTCTCTCGTTTCGAGTTTAACCATAGACAAAAATGAAATTTTTTTAAAAATACAATAAAAAAAGTAAACTATCGAAGAAGACAAATCTTTTTTATCTTTTGCAGTTATGTCTGAACAATGTAATACTTGTCTTTTATCGAATATATCAATAGTGAATCAAACAGTTTTTAATGCATCATATCCGTGAGAAAGCGTTGCTAGATGGCACTGTTTGTTACTATTGTACATACTTTTTGTATGACCAATCACCAGTAGCTATTTTTCTTTTTCATATTTTTCCTTTCTTGCATGAAGAAAAACTTGAAGATACAAAAAATATTAAAGCTTTTAACGAAGTTATTATCGTAAGAATTAGTTGATTCTTAATTCAAACTTGTATTTATAGTCTTACAATAAAGTAACGACAATTCAAACTTTGATAAAGTTCATACAGTTTTTGTCTATGTAAATAAAAAAAACATACGAGTATTATTTTTTTTAATATCTGTTAATCTATTTGACCGTTGTGAAAAATACGTATTTAAAAATTTTTTTTTTATTTAAATTTAAATTTATTGAGGAACAACGTCGAAGGCAGCTGTATAAGACACTTATTTTCGAACAAGTGTGTAGTTAGTTCTGGGTGTCACGTCGTACTATTATTATCTTTTTAGTATAGCTGTGACTCTCTCACAGGTTAAGCGTCCGCGTTTACGAGAATATTTCAACGAGTTAAGGTCGCTATCAACGGAACAATGCAAAAACGTCAAGGATGGAAGGACTTTTTTTCGATAATTCACTGGAGGTTGTTAATCCTTGCACTTGGACTGCTTTCAGGCAAGTGTTTCTGCATCAATTCTTTAACATCATCCCTAATTAGTTAAATAAGTATATTCATTGATGGTAATAGCTAAATGGGAACTCAGAAATTTTTCGAAAGTTACAATTTTAAACTTCTCTGTTAATATGCTTTTAAAACTAATATCATTGTATGTATAACACGTCGTGATAAGTTAGAGAAATTGTGGTGACTCGTAAAAGCTGATGAGATGTAGACTATTTTGAAAGCATGAAAAGAAACTTTTTGTGCATTCTGAAATATTCGACTTTTTTCTCTGTCACATATTTTAGTAAAATTTGATATGTGATATTATCGATAACACAAAGCCAGCGCAGCTCAGGCTTTCTTTACTTATTTCAACACTCTATCCATCGTATTAGTTGATTATGTTTTGAAAGACCGTTTAAGATATAGATAAAACATTTGAATTGAAAATATTGATATAAAATAATTGATTTGCCTACTGTAAAGTTAAATCCTCATAGAAAACATTTACAAGAGTATAAACAATATTGTTAACTGTTTACCTACGTATATTTATTAAAATGCTAAGTATATAAGATGTTAGTATTGATGTAAAAACAACTTGACTCGACGTTAATATCAAACTAATCTGAAGGGAGACTTTTTTCTGTCATGCTACTTGAATGTAAGAGGGTATCGAAACTACTCTATAGTTTGTCAAAATCACGATAACTATTGTTAAAACTTTGGTCTCCGATAAACACTTTTGGGTGACGAATATATATGTAATGATTCCGTTATATTTTTTTCAAAATTGAACCAACAACAAAATAGATGATTATAAAATACGTTACCATGGTAACAAAGTATAATGAAATGGTAATAATTACAACGATAACAATGGTTTGCGGGTGTATCAACACATTGGTAGTATAATAAAGAATGCTAGATTTAAATAATTAGGGTTCAAAGTGTTCCCTCATCCCCTAGACTGGGTGGCAATATGTATCATTTCAACTTTTTATCGTAGGGTATGCTTAATTGTTTAAAAAATAATATTATGGCTACACTTTCTTACTTTCTTTAAAAATATACTGGATTTTTAAGTCACGAAAACGTTTCCTAAACTTATTTATTTAAGAGTTTTAATATTAGATCCATACAATAGCCATTTTTTATGAGTTTGTAACTTTTTCCAATAAATGAAAGTAAAAATAAAAATTTGAGGAATTAATTCAAGGATACAAAAAGCTTACTGCGTGCAACAATAGTTTAGCTACTTTTACTCTGCTATCAATAACTAAATATTGATTATACAGGCTGCTGTGGTTACAAGATCAAACTCGACTCCAACTTGACCGATTTGGAGATAAACGAAGGAGAACCGCTCGAAATAACGTGCATAAGTACTGGTGACATTAAATTTTACCACCCCAAAGATGATCAAGAGCTCAATGTGAGTAGTATATTTATATAATTATCTCATTTTTATTTTATTTACAAAACGAATACTGTATATTTATCAAAACGTACTTCATTATTCATCGAAAAGATTACAACATCTGAACATACAATTATTTCAAATGAAAATGATGGCAGTTTTACATTTCAAAGACCATCAACTGTCTTTGGTGATACTGGCTGGTATGGCTGTATTGATGTGGAGAACATAACATCGGAAGAACTGAGTTCCAACTGGATATACGTTTTTGTCAATTGTAAAAAAAGTTTACTCATCTTTCACTTCACTATTTTTTGAGTGATTTTTGTACTAGCAATGATATTACATAGAAGAAATTTATACATTATTATTTACTACATATTTGTTTTTGGTTTAGCAAATAAAAGTGCATTCGTGCAAGTTCTATGGAAGACATTGGATAAATTTGTACCTTATGGTGGTCAGATTACTCTACCTTGCCGTTCGACCTCACTGAGATTTAAAGTGACTCTTATTGATCCAATAATGATGGTAACATACATTTTATTTAGAAATTTTGAAGTCACAGAGGAAATTTGGACTTGAGTAATATTTTTGAACACCGTAGGAGGCCAAGCTAGACGAGAGGACAACTTTCGATCCCAAATTGGGTTTTGTTATAAGAAACATAAGTGCTACGGACTTTGGCAGACACAGTTGCATAGTTTATCGTAACAGCATACCGGAAATTATATCTGTATTTATTCATACTTATAATAGAAGTAATTTAAATGATTTGACCATAAGTATAGAGGGCAAAAAGCAGGCTCCTATGGGCTCATTTGCATATTTTGAGTGCAAGATTGGAGTAAAAAAAAATCAGTATGATATTTCCTGGACGATACCTCGAAAATCTGTAAGATTGTATGTTGCTATTGTCATCATGCATTCAGTTGTTAAAATATTATAACCTTTTGTCTCATAACTTCGCAGAAAATTTCAAACGTCGCTGAGAAAATCGTACGCAGCGATGATTGGGTCATTTCCAGAATTTTTGTAGGCAAATTGACTTCCGATAACGAAGGTAATTACACTTGTAAAGCGAGATCTCCATTGATGCAAAACAAGAGCATCCATACGTATTTGTACGTTTACGGTGAGTCACAAAGCTTTTTTTTTCTTATTCACATTTAGTAACATAAAAATTAAAGCCTTAATATTTTTAACAGATCCTAGTGATGTATTTATTAAGTTAACACCTGATGAAGAAAGCATGCACTTTACAATAAAAACTGGTCAGTCAGTGACTTTCTTAGTCCACATTTCTGCTAATCCGATACCAGTAATAACATGGTAATATTTTATTGCACACTCGATAGCATTGGCATGTTTAAAATTACTTCTACTTAGACTTGATGTGAAAGAAACATGGGTCAGAGGGACCTTGATCAAAGTAAAACAGAAAGCTCCGTATTATGTAATGCCTCTATTTGAAATATGGTGTGTTAATAGAGAAATATACAATCATCCCCCTACCCCCCTCCCAGTGATGGGAGGCCTCCCATCCCTTTCCTTGTCCCTTTCCCAAGTGCTAAGTGCCCATAGTAGTGCCCTTATTAAAAAGGAGCCGGACGTAGAGCACTATAATATTAAAAAAAAAAAAAAAAAAATATACAATCATCATTCTTGATACATTGCGAACTTTAATTATGTAAAGTTTGTTATCTAGATACACAATTCAATACAACAGAGTGAACATATTATTTTTAACTTAGTGCACTAGAACCTTGAATGATGAATATTTTATTATTTACCTCTACTCTAGAGCGGACTTTCGAAACAGTATATTAACATCAACCTGTTGAACAAAGCTATTACAACAGTTGCACTTTTTATTTTCCCCTGATATTGTCAAAAATGATAAAACTTTGTTATACTACTAAAAAAAGAAATACACAACGCCTTTCTTATGCACTGCCAGTTATTTGGTTGATGATTCTATTTGGTTATTTTCTGACCGAAAATTGCGGGCCTGAAGTGAGAAATTAAACCTAAATTAAAATTATTTCAGGTATAGCCCCAACGGTAAAAACATAGAAACTTTTGGACCATTAAACAAATTTACAATATTCAAAAGCACATCGACTTGTAGCCTGACAATATATGATACTAATGTCGAGGATAGAGGCGTCTATACTTTAAAAGCGAGCAGTAGCTACAAGCAGAAACTACTTCAACTCAAACTTGATGTTAAAGGTAACTAAATACCACACATAATATGTATAACCAATGTAGTTACAATTTCGAACCGTGATTAACATAGTTCATACCTTCGTAGCTTATCCAAATGTTTTTATGTCATCAATAGAAGACAAAACTATTTTTGGTTTTAATGAAAATGTAGAATTTCAGTGTGAGGCTATCAGTTATCCTACATCGAATATTTCGTGGTCTTACTCAAGGTGCGAAAATTATGAGTTTGAAGATGTCTGTGAAAAAATAGAGTTGATGGTGAGATTTGGTACACAAATATTGAAGATTTACTTGTGTTAAGGGAACTCTTGTAGTTATATGAGATTTTTATTACGAAGTTCCGTTCAACTTTTCTGTATTAAAATGTTGTAATACACATTTGTCGTTCAAAGTATATATTGTTAAGTTGGAATTTTTTTCTGGCAAGCTACATGACTGAACAATTTTCAACGAAAATGGTTTTATTTTCTGAGTATTGTTTGAGTACTGACGAATTTAACGTAACTTTGTGATGGACACCTTATAAATCTGGTTCTATTTGTAAAATTATTCTTAATACCTTTTGAAAATTTCTACGTTCAAAGACACAAAATACCATCGTAAATTAAATTTTCTTTGTTACATATAAGGGTACATCGACAGAAATGAAGAGTGACATTAAAGTAGTATCGAAAATAACAACAAACCTGGACAAGTTAGGTAAAATAACTTGTACTGCTTGCAACTTTTATGGCTGCAGCTCGAAGTTTATGACGCTTTTCTTGACTGGTATGCGTTTTTTTTTATTTCGTTATCTCGTAAATTTTTTTTTTTTTTTTTTTTTTTTTTTTTTTTTTTTTTTTTTTTTTTTTTTTTTTTTTTTTTAATGATGGTACAGTGTAATTAATTTTTTTTTCTTCTTATAGATGTAGAGCCTTTTAATACCAGTTTTGGAATATCTCCATCGAAAGAAGATTTTTTCGTTGGAGATGACGTCACTTTGATATGTAGTGCAATTACTTACTATCCTGATATATCTTTATTGTGGTTTTACGATAAAAATACACGTGATTCTGGTTGGTGATGAGAAATTATTTTTAACTTGAACTCACAATTCCTCTCTACATGGTTTACCTATATCATATTTTCTTTACTTTTTATTAATTTCAGAATCACAAAGAATGTCTTATAGGTTAGAACAGACTAATTTGACTGTTCGTGCTGTTCTCGTCATCCAAAACGCGCAGAAATCAGATGAAGGTTCCTATTATTGTCAATCAACAAGTGAAAACTTTTTACAATCTTACAAACTCACTCTTAATGGTTATAAAAACATATAATCGTTTAACAATTTTATTGATATTAATATTTAATGCACCCCATTGATATTTACTCTCTTTGGGAAAATTTTTATTTGTAGATCCAGACAAGCCTTACATCAACTAGTTTTCAAATATAAATAACACTGCAGTAACTTTGTCAGCAGAATATGTTAGTAAAACTATACATTTACTGTGTAATGCTAAAGGAATACCAAAACCGAGTGTAACATGGTACAAAGACAATAAACCTTTCGAGTCATCAAAACAGTTTAGCTTACGAGACGATAATCAATAATTAACAATAAAATATTTCCTGAAAGGTGATGACTTTCACGTACTACAAAAATACCAGAAATTCATTATGAAAGGTTACCTCATTATTAATTACTAGAATTTATTTTTTATTCAATAAATTGTAATCAATAAATCAGCTGAAATAATAATAAAAATAACATTATTTACAAAACTTCTTCTTTATTTCATACATAACCTTTCCTATGCAGGAGATAAATTGCCGTCTTCCTACCTTTTTTTACCCATTTTAGCCTAAAGACACGTCACAAAGAGGTACAAAAATTGTTATTAAAACTACTGTGCTTTTTAAATCTTAAATATCTTTTTATAAATAGTTTTACTTTTAAGTTCGTGTATGACTAAAATGAGTAATAACTTTGTAAGTCATATAAACTTAAAACTTTATTAATATTTGTCTTAAGAGCGACTTTTTTGGCATACAATCTTTAATTATTTAATTACATTTGATTGTAATCATCAGCAATGTCCATAGCTTGGTAAAAAGTTTTAACTAATAACTTTTGCTTTAGTTGTATGCATGTAATAATGCATCGTATAGGCTGGGTGATCTAGAATTTAGATTTTAAGTCCTTCATACAAACAAGCTCAAGAACAGGTAAAAAATGTATAAAAAATATTTAATTATCTACAGTTACATCCATAAAGAATATGGGTTTAAATCATACCAAACTGCTACTGTATAATAATTGAGGGATTTCTGAAGTGAAAGGTGAATGAGATATCAAATTATAACATCATCGCGAGTAAAACTTATGTAATAGAAATGTAATGCAGATAAGGTATTCGATAAAAGTTTTAAAAAAAAAGTATGAAAAATTAATTTAGTCTTCGGAGCTAGAATAGTACTATTCATGATTTCTACAGCTCATTTCACAATCGATTAGTAGCACAAAAGTATAAGTTTTTTCATTTCTTTACTGGTTGGAGCACTATTTAACATAAATTTTCTATAATTGATCGGATTAGCACGAGAATGGCTAATTTGGAGACGATCAAATGAGAATCCACTAAGCGATTAAATTTAAATAAAACATAATTCTTTGTGTTTATATTACTTAAATATAATATTGTGAAAAAAAACTGTAAATAAATAAAAATAACGTATAGAAGAGCATAAAAAATCTGCGCAGCGCCACTGGTTTGTACGAAATTGTCGATTAAAAGGATAATACAACAATTGAAGAATCGAGTGCTCTCTGATGATAGAATCGAGAGCTAATAAATGACAATACATTTTTTCTTAATATTTGATAATATAAATAAATATAATATTAAAAAATGCATGTATTATAACAAATGTCTTTTCCATCAATCGATTGGCAGAATTTTTAAAATTTCCAAGAAAAAAATTGAACTTTACTCCTTAGGGTAAATTTTCTACCCACGTGTAATCGTCACCTGATAATGAAAATTTTCTGCACACTCCTGTAATCGACATAGCACTCATTACGAACTTTATCGACGACTCGTGCAAATTCCCCGGAAACCAAAATGTGGTTGATAATGTAGTTACTGAAAATATTATTTATCTACCACATACCCATCAGCCCAAGTTCCGGACTTGTTATCGTTAGCCTGGGTAACTATACTTGCATTTAAAAATTTTTCTACTCAAAACAAATATAAACGTGCGAAACTTTTTTTTTTTTTTTTTAAGAAAAATTTATGATTCTTATGATGTTAATAATTTATTGATGAAAAGTACTGTGCAACTAGTCTGTCTACTTTGAAAAATCGTTCTTAGAAAGCCAAAATACGTCAGTAAAACTTAGTAAAGTTATCGTGAAAAATACTTGTTACTTAAAAAAAAAATAACGTACAGCATTGGTCGCTTCGACACCCCTTTCAGTTAACAACTATTTAATTATCATAAATAATTACAGCTCCTCTATGTTCACTTCAAGTGATTTGGTCATCCAAATTGTATGGCCATAAGCCAGTGTTGATTGGTAGTGGCTCTTGTCCACCTTTGCAGTGACTTTCTACTCGGCTTAGCGTCGTCATCATCACCATTAGTTGTAACGGTAATTGCATTTTGTACATACTCAAGTACTGTTTTCATATTTAATTATTTTACCTGAATCTTTGAATGAGATATACATACAAATTAATTGAAGATCATGTCCGAGTTTTTTATTTTGTACATTTTTACCATCACAGACTTATTGGGCGACCGGGAGTACCACCATATGTACCACGTCCTAAGACACTGATTCTAAGATTGGCAGTTATAGAGGTGGAAATCATGTCTCTCAACAAGTCAAGGAAATCATGCAGATAGCCATGCTAAATTCTAAAGGATGGTTGGGTCTTCGTTTGATAGTTCAATGGAGGTTGTTATTTTTTGCACTTGAACTACTTTCAGGCAAGTATATCTATCTTATGAATGTAAACCAGTAACTATTGAAAAATAAATATTTACTGAACCTAAAGTCACTTTTTACATACTCGAAGTAAATTTTCATTATTTAATGGTGGTCTTCGTCAGATAAGTGCCATCGTCTCCAGGGCTATTTTACGGCGTAAGGTAGCCACGGTGCGATGGCGCTTATGCAGCGAATCCTATTTTTCCTACCGTGGGCACACCAGCCTCTCAAAAACATCCGAAGTAGGAAATGGTACATGACGTCGGCATGAAGTAAAAAAATAAGCAGTTGTTGTATGTTTCTGCCCGAGTCGCGTTTAATGTTTTTCGTGGTTACACTTTGCGCCCAGTAAATCACTTTGAGCCCTAGGGCAGAAAAGTACTTTGGGCCAAAAAGGTGCACAAACTTTTCTGTCCATGAACCCAAAGTGATTACAGTGGCGCAAAGCGGCAATTGCACTTTTAGCCCATGGTAAGAAAAATAGCTGACAATAGGTTATTCTTGTTCAGTGAACCGAAACTGAGAGAATATAAATCGGCCCATTAGTATAAATTCGTTAAATCTTCAGTTGATTATATTTTTTAAGCTTGTCCTTTAGCGTTTTGAGTCTACTACTTTCAGGCAAGTGTATGAGTGAAAAATAACTAGAAGAATGTATGAGTGAAAAATAACTAGAAGAATGTATGAGTGAAAAATAACTAGAAGAATGTATGAGTTTAACCAACCTGTTAGAATAAATTGACAAAAACTTGATCTGATGACATTTATAAAACTTGTCCTTTAGTGTTTTGCGGATCGAGTAGCAAAATTACATAGCTGTTCATATATTTGATGCAAAAGCTGGTAAAAATTTTATTTTGTATTACTATCTTATATACCATCATTTGTTAAGTAGATAATCAGGTGCCGAACAAATTCTTATCATTTATTGATTAACAAAGAATATTGCTTCTTCAAAATGCTATCTGTATGTGTATTCATGCGTATTAGTACACGTTACTGATAAGTGTTTAATGACTCGAAATTATTTATTGCTATCTATGAAACTTTAAGTAGTGGGCAAGACCAGCTGATGCATTAGTTTATTAATTTAAATGATCTACTCAATTAATGAATAATGAAAATACTAATGAATATATTATTATTTAAAACGTTAATACAAAAGTTTAAATAAGTAAATTGTAACAACTTTTTACATTACTTTTATTGAAAAACCAAGCAACATTAAGCTTTCTGATGTGGCTTGTAAACGATTTAATGTGCCTGTGACCAAGTAAGTAGTTGCTTTTGTCCATACAGTGGATAGATACCACTTTTTGATTACAGGCACGTGTGAAAAAACTGCAATAAAGTAAACACAGAAATAGCTTGTTCTTATAAAAATGTCGACAGTTTTAAAATAAACCTTTTTTTCATAAATGATCATCAGAAATTAAGTTATATAGAGTACAATTATTGAGTTATATTTTAAGTTTTAGTCACCAAAAGTTGGCAATTATAGAGATTGTAGAGTTTATAACAACTACGATAAAAGTTAAAACTTCCTTAAACTTACATATTTGTCTGTTGTTTTGTATGAATGTAACTTTACTATAATTAGTTTAATACACAGAAGTCCTCATGCTCATTTTACCATCAACGAGAACGTTAAGTCCTAATAAACCTCTATTCAGCAGCAAAAATTAGCATTGACATTCCCAAACAATGAATGTACCTATCATTCACCTTTAAAAGTAAAAAGGGTTGAATTTCCTTATTTGTCGAACCACTGCTATGGATGGAGCTAGTAATAAAAGCATCACCATTTTTCCCAACATTTGACTTTTTTCACATACAACTCTTGGACCACCAAAAATTTTCTTGCATCATGTAGAAAAGCTAACGTTATTTAACTTTAATTAGATACAAAGCTGGTAACAGTTGTAATAACTACCTTCAATACGTCTAATAGTTGTACAACCTCAAAGTTTGATACACAATATTTTGCAATAGCCATTTCTATGAGATTTGTTAAATTAGACTCTCTGACGTGAAAAATACGTCAGTAGCTATATAAAAAAATTATAATTTTCATTAAGCTACTTCACTATTTTCGATTTTTTTCTTTGAGCACTAAAGTAAATCTAGCTATATTTTGCTGAAAAGACTAATAAATATCTATAAAATACAGGGTGCTGCGGACACAAGATCCTGCTCCATTCCAATTTGACTGATTTGGAGATAAATGAAGGAGAGTCTCTAGAAATCACGTGTATAAGTACTGGTGATCTTAAATTTTACTACCCCAAAGATGATCGAGAGCATAATGTAAGTAGTACACAGAGCGAAAAAGACTATAAATTTTGCAGTGACAGTACGGGCAAAAATTACAGTGCAGTTCGGTAGCCGGGAGACAAAATGAAGCGTCGGTAATTTCTGTCCGTACTGTTACTGTAAAATTTATAGTTTTTCGCTCAGTGTATGACATAAATAATTTATATAATTATTTTATTTATGACAATGCAATTAAGCAATTTTAAAAATGACTAATGTCTTCTTTCATGAAAAGATCACAACGTCCAACTACATAATTATTCCAAATAAATATGAGAGAAGTTCGTCATTTATAAGACTACAAACCGTTTTTGGTGACACTGGCTTGTATGGCTGCACTGATTTTAAGGGAAACGTTACGACGGAAGAATCAAGTTCCAACTGGCTATACATTCATGTCAATTGTAATAATTGAAAAATATATTTTTCAAGATATTTTTCTAACTTGCAACGACGTCATAAAAAAATTTATTTAAAATACACGTATTCATGTTTTTTTTCTTCTCTAGCCAAAAGAAGCTCATTTGTACAAATTTTTCGGCGTTTTATACCTAAATTTGCACCCTATGATGGCCAGGTCATTCTGCCGTGCCGTCCAACATCTTCTAGATCTCATGTAACACTCACTAATGAGGATGGAAATAGGGTAATCCATACTTCTTTTAATCACATAATATAATTTTAAAAAACTGACATCTTGCTTTTAACTTCTTCCGAAGGTCGAGCTTAGCGAAAGGGTTACTTACAACCCCAAATTTGGTTTTACTATAAAAAATGTAAGTTACCTGAACAACGGAAGATACACTTGCAGAGTAAATCAAGAAACTACATTGCAAAAAATAGATATAATGATCTATGTCTATGATGAGGGTAATAATGACAAGTTTTCTGGCGGTATAGTTGGCACGACACACGTCGCTCATGGTTCACCCGGATATCTTCAGTGTATTGTCAGAACTACAAATAAAAACTCCACCATCTCCTGGAATATTCCCCGAAATACGGTACACGTTAATACACACATTATTATCAAATCTTTTCACATCATAACTTAGAATCTGCATAAAACCCCAATTCTTATATATTTATCATATTATTTATTACATATAATCGTTAGGCTTCCAGAAATATCTTTGATGTTGTTGCAAGAATGTCATACGGTGATCATTATATTATGTCCACGCTGACAATTAGTAGTATGACTTACACTGATGAGGGTTACTACCTTTGTGATCTGTGGTCTCCAGTTCTGCAAAATACAGTTGCCCATACTTACATAAATGTTTCTAGTAAGTAACGTGGTCTTAGTACTTTTTCAACTATTATTCAATGTCATAATGATAAAAGTTTTAATTTACGCTTCCTTATCTTAACAGGATCTAATATTGGATCTATCAATTTAACGTGTAAAGATAAAATAAGGAACTCGAAAGTACTAGTTGGAAATTCAGTGACTTTCTTAGTTCGAATTTCTGCTGATCTACCAGTTACACTTACATGGTAATGTGCAATCGATATCAAAGTACATTATTTTACACTTAATCCACTCCTGACGGGTCTTAGTGGAGATTTATATCTAGTCGAATAAGATCAACACTACTGTTAGTTATATAATTGTCAGAACTGTTCTGGACCATCGTTTATTCTAATGTAAACATAAGTAATTCTTTAAATTTCGAGATAAAAATTTACAATTGTAATCGTCTACTAAACTTTTAACGCTCCTATATAGTGAAGACAGCTAGTCTCTAGTCAACGATTTTTTGCAACGCTGTTTTGGTTGAAATAATTCTTGGAAATTAATTATTGACTAAAATCAAACACTTATTTGTATAAGGATGTTGAACTAGGCTGCAACGGTCAAGAAGCTCAGGAGTTTTTTTTTGCAACGAATATTAAGGCACATAGTGAACATTCTACTAAAATAAAACACTTTTCAGGTTTGATAACAATCGCAATGAACTAGAAGTGACATCATCACCAGATAGTAACTTTTCAATAGTTAATGAGGCATCGACAAGCAGTCTAACAATAAATAATGCCCAAGTCGAGAATAGTGGTGTTTATACTTTCCTGGCAGGCAATTCGTACGAATGGAAGAAACTTCAATTAACACTGGATGTTGGTGGTACTACAATTCACATTAAATCATTTAGTTGCTAATAAAAAATTATTTTTATGACTAATAATGTTACTTTTGCAGTTTCTCCAAATATTACTCTATTGTCCAGTAAGGAAGCACTTTTTTATGGGCGTAATGAGAGTGTAGAATTTGAGTGTCAGGTCACAAGTACTCCTGCATTTATTATGGAGTGGTCCTACTCAAGGTGCCCAGATTATGAATTGGAAAATGGCTGCGAAGACTTGGAATTAAAGGTGAATTTTTATGGCTAAATTTCACAATACTTTAAAAAAATGTCATGAAAAATTTACTTATTTATTGATGGCAAAATGTTTTTATACATGTTTAATTGTAATATATTATTAAAGACTATTAAAGTAAAGAGAAGGAGTAGTATAATTTCGAAATTAAAAATAAACCTGGACAAGTTTGGCTTAATATTTTGCACTGCTTGTAACGGTTACGGCTGTAACTGGTCATACAAAGATATTCTTTTAACTGGTATGTATTTTATAACAGAATTTATCGTTTGCTCTACTGAAGTGATTAAGAAAATCCACGCATAAGTATACCATATACTAATTTTTATTTTATGTGATTACAGCGGATTAGGTGACTAGAAAGACCAAACCAAGATATCGAGCGAGCTTTGCCAGAGCACAGTGATTTCAGCAGATGGTTAGTAGATTAGTGGTTTCAGCAACTTGTTAGTTATCTGAAACAATTTTTCTTTTTATTGTGATTCTGCCAAATGGCTAATTTCAACATAACTAAATCTTAATTTATTTAAAAAAATAAAAATATTGTTTTTAATATATTTCTGTACTTTGAATAAACATAAAGTTTCCTTGAATATGATACTCGAAAGTTTTAATTATCCATGAGCTTAAAGTATTTTATCTTATTTGTCTCTTATGTATGCTTAACATAACCTGACATCTTTAACCGTTGAGTTATGATCTTACATCTTGAATCGTTGAACTAACTTTTATTAATGAAAAGTTGTTTTAACGTAATTCTTCATTCTGTACTAAATGACAGCATTTCCTATGACAGCGAATAATAAAAAATCCTTATGCAGCAAAAAAGTAGGATAAACAAGTTTTAAAGATTAGTATACAGATTTCCAAATCCACCGTTGGATTGTGTATATATTACTCGTGGTACCAAAGTCAATTTTTATTTACACAAATAATAATAAGATTAATTATTTTTACATCTTTTAGACGAGCTAATACGATCCTAAAAAACCGTAATACAACTTAAAAAATAATTTTTAGTTATTAATCATCGACTTTTTACATCATTTTATAATAGGAGCCTTGAGGTATACCTTAGAAAACAGGATTGAGTGAAAAAATTATTATTCATAGTCGAAAAAAATGTAGGCTAAAATCTCTTTCACAATAGATAACTTAACCTAAAGAAGATTTGGAAGTATCATTCAGAGAAGGGTGGAAGGGGAGTCCTCCCAGCCCATGTAGCTTCGTCCCTTTTACCGCACACCCTTTCTGGCACGAGATAAACTTAATATTTTACTTACATTTAACGTTGGCATTGCACAAGAGCCTATTATTTATCACATAATTTCCATTCGCATAACTCTTTTAAACGTGTCCAATTAAAAATACTTTAAAAATTCATATAAGTTCAACATATTTTAAATAGTTAAGTAAAATCTATATCATCGTGATATCAGCTTTTTATTATCACTCTCGAACTTCTTTATACTCTTTTGAGGATTAATCTTTTAAAAAGCTTCTCCAAAAGAGATCGCACACAAACACTATCACTGCATTAGAGTCGACTAAGATGGTCTTAATCTCATCTAGATTTTCTTCTTATTTTAGTTTGGAAAAATTAACGCAGTATCAAAAGAACTAAATAAAAATGAACGCAACAACATTTTTTATTGCTTTTATTGAAAATATATACAAATATGTCCACACAAAATTCACATCCAATAAGCAACTTAGCTTTATAAACCTTGATTTAATCTACCTCCAAAGCAAAAACAAAGGAAACAAAGGGCACCCCTAAAATTAATTATTCAATTCTTCTGCCCAGGAATATCAGACATTATTAGACAAAGCAAACAAAAAAATTCTTTGGTAAGAAATCATCCATTTCTTTTGTGGTAAGTAAAGTATTTTCATTCAATACATATTTAATGATATAATTTTCATAGCTTCTCAATGTTAATTCCAAGTAACTTACACTTACCGGAAGTCTACGTCACTAAGTCATTGTTGCTACGTGGTATTCTTTGTCACCTCTGTAGTGATTTCTTACTCGATTTATATCGCTCGTGGCTATTACGACTTTTTCTTTTGTTCATACTAAAGTGCTTTTCTAATATTTCGATTTCATCACCTAAATCATTAAGAAATATGTATAAAAATTAATTTAAGACAGAGTCTCAGTTCCTTTCTTTTGTACATATTTCTTGAGTTACAAAGAAAACAGTGGGGCATTAGCACAACACCTTAATACTGTGTTCCTCAGTTTGACTGTAGCTACCGTATAGGTTGAAAGTAAGTGTCACGTCAAGTCAAGGAAATCATCCATACAACAATGCTAAATTCTAAAGGATGGAAGAGTCTTAGGTTGATAGTTCAATGGAGATTGCTATTTTTTGCACTTGAACTGCTTTCAGGTGAGTAAACCTACAGAAATATTTACTGATTATAAAGTAACCATTTACTAATTTGTAGTAAATGTAAATTATTTTCAATACCTAAAATTATTCCTACGCAGTGAAAAAATAAATAGGAAGAATTAGCAAAAAGCTAAACTTTATCGACACATCAGTAAAAATTTGCTAAAATATCAGTTCAATATATTATTTCAAAAACTTCTACAATAGTTTCTATGTTGAGTAAAAAAATTTGGAAATGGCTCACTAATTTGGTTGAGGAGATTGTGGAAATTTAATCGTACGTTAATTTCTTAAAAATTACAATTTGCAGTAGAAGTAAAGACATTTAAATAACTAATATCTACATTTGCTACACTTTATAACAAAGAACATTGCTCTTGGAAAATGTATCCTGTATGTGTATTAATACGTACTAGTGTATGTTACTGATAAGAATTCAATTTTAAAGCTCTACTCCACTAATAAATATACTTTTATTTATTTAAAACGTAAATACAATCATTCATATTAGTAAATTATAATAACTTTATACATTTTACTACTAAAAACTCAACGATAAAAAGTTTTTAGATATGGTTTGTATACGATTTTTCGAGCGTCTTCAGATCTAGAAAGTAGTTGCTTCTGTCCATGTAGTGTACAGAAAGTTACCACGTGTGACAAAGCTGCAATAAAGTAAAATAGCTTGTTCTTATAAAAACGTCAACAATATTGAAATCAAATGTATTTTTAAATAGATTTTCATAAAAAATTAAGAGATGTAAGTACAATTATCAAGTTTTACGTTAAGATTTATTAAAAAAGATTTGGCACCTACAGCGTTTATCAAATTTATAATAAATATGACAAAAATTAAGTCTTCCTTATATATTTATCTACTGTTTTGTACAAATACAACTGTACCAAAATTTATTTGATCAATAGGAACCCTCATTTTGGCATTCTGCCATAAAAGGGAGAGTTAAGTTCTCCTAAACCTCTATCCAGCAGCAAAACATCTGCACTGACATCCTTAAATACTCAATTTTTCGTTGTGTCTATCTTAGAAAGTAAACGAGGTAGAATATCTCACTAATTGAGCCAGTAATATAGATGCAGCTAGTAGATGTAGAGTCATTTAAAGATCAAAGATAAAAGCACCACCAGCTATCACTGGCTACACTCAACTTTTTTTTACTTCAAACTTTTAGGCCGGACCAGCTTTTCTTTTCCCATGTAAAAAAAGCTTATGCAATAAGACGTTTATTGGATAGAAAGCTTATAACACTTGTAATGATTAACTTCAAGACGTGTAATGGTTGTATAACCTCAAAGTTAGATATACGATCATTTGTATGATGTAACAACCAATACACCATTTTTTCTTAAACAACTTATAACTTCTAATACGCAACTTAATTTCTTTTTAATTCTTTTCTTTGAGCATTAAACACCGTAGCAAGCTATACTTTGCTAAAAATTTTAACAAATATAAATATAATACAGGGTGCTGCGGACACAAGATACTGCTCCATTCCAATTTGACCGATTTAGAGATAAATGAAGGAGAGACTCTGGAGATCACGTGCATAAGTACTGGTGATCTTAAATTTTACTACCCCAAAGATGATCGAGAGCTTAATGTAATTACTATTATATTAATACTTTATATTTTTATTTTATTTATGATAATGAAAGTAAACAATATTTAAAAATAACCAATATCTTATTTAATGGGAAGATCACAACATCCGACTATGAGATTACTTCAAATAAACATGATGGTAGCTCATCATTCAAAAGACTACAAACCGTTTTTGGTGACACTGGCTTTTATGGCTGTACTGGTGTTAAGGGGAACGTTACTACGGAAGAATCAAGTTCCAACTGGCTATACATTTTCGTAAATTGTAAATGTTTTGATGTATTTTTATCCTAAATTTTTTAAAACAAGTTTCTTACTTGCAATAACGTCCAGTAAAAACATGCATTTAAAACATAATTATTTATATTTTTCTCCAGCCGAAAAAAGCGCCTTTGTACAACTGTATCAGTATTTTACACATAAATTTGCACCTAATGGTGGGCAAGTCATTCTGCCGTGCCGTCCAACGTCTTCTAGATTCTACGTAACACTGTTTGACGAGACTGGGAATAAGGTAATGCACACTTCTTTAAATTACATTCTATGATTTGAAAAAAAATGACACTATGCTTTTAACTTCTTCCAAAGGTAAAGCTTAGCGAAAGAGTAACTTTCAACCCCAAATTTGGTTTTACTATAAAAAATGTAAGTTACCTGAACAACGGAAGATACACTTGCAGAGTAAATCAAGAAATTACATTGCAAAAAATAGATATAATGATCTATGTCTATGATGAGGGTAATAATGACAAGTTTTCTGGCGGTATAGTTGGCACGACACACGTCGCTCATGGTTCACCCGGATATCTTCAGTGTATTGTCAGAACTACAAATAAAAACTCCACCATCTCCTGGAATATGCCCCGAAATACGGTACACGTTAATACACACATTATTATTAAAACTTTTTTCACTATAACTTAGAATCTGCACAAAACCCTATTTCTTGTGTATTTATCATATTATTTATTGCATATAACTATTAGATTCCCAGAAATACCTCAGTTGTTGTTGCAAAAATGACATACGGTGATGATTGGATTATGTCCACACTGACAATGAGTAATATGACTTACGCTGATCAGGGTTACTATCTTTGTGATTTGTGGTCTCCAGTTTTGCGAAATACAAGTGCCCATACTTACATCAATATTTTTGGTAAGTCACATTTTTAATTATCATTCGATGTCATGAAGATAAAAGTTTTAACTTACGCTTTCTCATCTTAACAGAACCTAATGTTGCATCTATCAACTTAACGTGTGAAGATAAAATAAGGAACTCGAAAGTACTAGTTGGAAATTCAGTGACTTTCTTAGTTCGAATTTCTGCTGATCTACCAGTTACACTTACATGGTAATGTTACATTGATATCAAACTACATTAATATACGCTTAATCTACTGTTCATAACTCTTAGTGGGGATTTTCATCCAGACAAATAAGATCAACACTACTTTTATTTACATTATTATCAGAACTGTTATAGAACATAGTTTATTTTAATGTAAGCTTACATAATTCGTTTAGTTTGGAGATAAAAATTTACATTCTAAATTATCTGTCGAACCTAGTAAAACTATCTATTTTATTTAATAGAACTATTGCATGTGTTAAGAGAGAAAGCGGTAGCTTAGGATGCATACATAAAAGGGGCATAGAGACACGTAACTATATGCATTTACATATTTTTGATATAAACACATAACTAAATTGTTGTGTAATACTTTTCGCACATCACCAAATTGTACAGATAAATAAACGTATATTTTATACTCATTAAAATCGTCTATAAGTGGTAAATAATCATATAGTCATGAGCTCTCATTATGAAGTTTGTACTTTGGAAGCCCAATCGTTTGGGCTCAAAAAATTTGACACTGTATTGTACTGTTTAAGTATTATTTTTGTGGTATTCCGATTTAAAAATAATTTTTGGGCATCAATTATAGACTAAAATAAACATTACTTTTAAAGAGAAGTTGAACTGGGCTGCAACAGTCAAGAGGCTCATGTGTATTTTTTTTTTTTTTTTTTCGTAACGGATACTAAGAAATATGGTAAACATTCCACTAATGTAAAATACTTTCCAGGTTTGATAATAATGGTATAGAACTCGATGGGATGTCATCTTCGTCGCCATCTATCAGCTATACAATCGTTAATAATGAATCTACAAGCAAGCTAACAATATATAATGCCCAAGTCAAGAATAGTGGTGTTTACACTTTCAAAGCGAGCAACATGTACGAATGGAAGAAACTTCAACTGACACTGGATGTTGGAGGTACTATAATTCACGTACAATAATTGAGTTGCTAATGAAACATCTATTTTCATTAATAATGTTACTTTTACAGTTTCTCCAAAAGTTACTCTATCGTCCAGTAAAGAAGCACTTTTTTATAGGTTTAATGAAAGTGTAGAATTTCAATGTAAAGTTATGAGTACTTCTACATTTAACATCTCTTGGTCTTTTGCAAAATGCCTAGAATACGAATTTGACAATGGCTGCGAAAAAATAGAATTAAAGGTTAGTTTTTATAAATAAATTTTGAAATTTCAGTAAGAAAGAATATAACAAATGTACTCATTAATTGATAGCAAAAAAAATTTTTATGCATATTAAAATGTAATTATATTCTTCAAGAGTACCACAACGGAGACAAGGAGTGACATAATTTCTAAATTAAAAATCAATCTGGACAAGCCTGGCACAATATTTTGTGTTGCTTGTAACCTTTTTGGCTGTAACTGGTCGTATAAAAATATTCTCTTAACCGGTATGTATTATGCTACAACAGAATGTTTTGTTAGTAATCTATTGAAGTGTTTCATAAAACTTGTACAATTATTCATACACTTATTCTTATTTTATGTGGTTACAGTGAATTAGGTGGTTCGAAAGAGCAAAGCAAGATATCGAGTGAATATTGGCAGAGCATAGTAATTTCAGCGGATTTTTACTTAAGGTAGTTGTTTCCTAAATCAAAAGTATTTAAAAAGGTACGAAATTTTCAGCAAAACTAATATAAGCGCCGAAAAATATGTAAAAAAAATTTGAGACCGATTTACCACATCGTTATTGAAATATCCTTGTCAAAAAATTACACTTTCATTATTGGAGCAATGGTGCAAATACTACCTTGCCCCATTATTTTAAAAAGTGTAACTTACCGCATATCTACAAATAATTGAGAAATTACTGAAAATTATCTCAGACAGTAAAGAAACACGTATATTTTTTTGAGGATTTCTTACCACATAGTTTTAAAGTAATAGTAGTCAAAAAAGTGCTCTTTGTTTGATTTTGGAAGATAACCAAGTAAGTATCGCATATGGGGCAACGTCACATTGTCACATGAGTATAAGTAGATAGATGTATATGTTTATGTACGTATAAGTGTACGCAAAGGCATTTACATTTCAGTCTGATATTTTGAATACGGGATGATATATGAACATAACCTTAGTATTGTATATCTTTATATATGATTGACCTCTATATTGGGAAACGACTACCTTAACAAGATGTCACTATCTTTTCCTTGTGACTCTGGGCAAGGTCAATGTTAACATAATTAAATCTTAGTTTACTCAACACTAATCATTGTCAACTGTATCTACTGTACTTTGAATAAAGATAAAGTTTTCTTTAATATAAAGACTTTATTATTTATCGGCTTAACGTACAGCAAAATCCTTTATATGTGATGATCTATTTTTTTGTCACAAATTCTTCGCATAACAATACATTCCTCAATTTGGTTGTGTTATCTTATGAGTCAGTTATTTTCGTGGACCGATAATGATGACTTGTGGTTTTATTTACCATTTGTCTAGTTTCAAAATCGCAAGGAATTTACTTCAAATAGAAAAATACAAATTCAATTCGTTTTGCTGTCCTTGTTATCCAAAATTCGCAGAAATCAGATGAAAAAGACTGTGTCTGTCAAACATCAAGAAATACGAATGATCTAGTATCTTGTAAACTTACTGTCGATTATGACGAGAAAACATCGTTAATTATTTTTATTAAAACTAGTATTCAAACACATTTAAACGAAATGCAACTCCAATCAGTACCAAAACCATACGAAACCCCTCTTTAATCCACCCCCCAAAAAAAGAGAAAAACAAAAGGCACCTCTAAAAATAATAATCCCAGCACTTTGCCCCGGAAGATCAGCCGGGATTAAGCAAAGCAACAAAAAAAGACGTAGCCGTAGAAAAAAATTCCTCCCGGAAGTCATCGTCGATTCCTCCCATGGAAGCGTTGAAAAAAAAACGGGAGGGGGGGGGAATTTCACTTGCAAAGCTGCGTGCCCAAGCCCCTCAAAACATTTGCATGGGGAGCGCGCGTACACGCTCGCACCAGCTGTTGCTGCTACACGAGTTATAAAAATGTAAACGTAGAAAGAGGCAGCCCCACCCCCTCCTTGCTCCCGTGATTTTAACAAAACAGCGGGTGTATTGGTCAGCGGAAAAAAGGAGAATCGAAGCTATGGTCTTCCACTAAGTGAATTACCATGAGCCGAGCCTCACGCGTGCACTGCATCGAAACGCTTCTCGGGCGTATGGGAGCTTTTACGACGTGAATAAGATAACCGGGGCATGTGCACCGTCACGTCGAATCGAAATGCAGTTACGCCACGTACACTTGCAGCGCGAGGGTCGGGGAATATCGCTCACCCCCTGGTAAGGGGTTGGGGAGAAGCGCGAAAAAATAAAAGAGAATCACTCGAGAGCTAAACACACCCCGCGCAATGTAAACAAGCCCATTTAAAGTTTCCTCGTCGCCGCGAGAGAGGAAAAAGAAGCCCGAGGAAGAAACAAAAGAGAGCCCCGCCGCTAAAAGGCGCACTCTCCCCTCGCGTGGTTGGGGGAAAAAAAAACGGGGGGAGGGGGCCATTATAACGGGGAGCGAGGGATCTTTACGATGCGCGAGCACGTATCCAGCCTTGCACTCGAGTCTCTGCTCAGCTTGAACTTGCGTATGGGTGGAGAGTGCGGAGAAAGATACTTTTGCCCGCCTCGATGACACTTGAAATTTATACTCGACTTAGTTACGTATGTATAAGTATGGTGAGATGAGCTTGAGGTGGTGTACGCATGTTACAAGTCTATGAGAGCGAAAACGAGGCATCACTTTTCGGGGCCATTAAGTAAGCCAGATTTATTGGCGCATAGATTCCATGGACTTTGAATCTTCGCGAGAAGAAGATTTGATTCTTGCCTGCGCACGTGGATGTATTTTATTACAGCGTGATTTGGAAGGGGTTTCAAGGAGGTTTGCTCCGCTTTTATTTGTGCATTAAATGAAACGATTTTTGGAAAATCTATTACGGTTAATAAAATAAGAATTGTATGTCTTATGTATAAGTAAAATTAGTCGGTTTGCTCAGAGCAATGTTTTTTCAAGCGAAAGTAGTTTACAAACAAAAATACACGGTATTTTTTTAGTGAGTACATTTTCTCAAGATTTATTGTAGATGTCTTACTTCTAATGCCCACCTGAAAGACGTCTTTAGGAAACTTTGACTCCAAAACTCTCCAAAGATGTCCTTCGGATGACACTCGATTGTTAAAGTGATTTTTGTATAAAATACAAATAAAATGTAGGTTCAATAAAAAAAATGCGAATTCTTTTATAAAATAACAAATTTTAAATCTTTTTTCTAATTCAAATGTGAATATTTCAAATAACGATATTATCATAAACGTATTCTCAAAAAACTTGTATTTATGAGTCAAATTTTGATTCAATCATTAGATCCTTTGCAAATGAATAAATTCATAGTTAATGAAAACCCTGATTTTTCCACGTGACTGAGCTTAGATCTAAAGGATGTGGTAGAAGTTGATAATTTAGATGGAAAAACTAGTTACTGACTGTATAACAATGTCTCATGAATACCTCGTCAAAGCAAAAGACAATAATGTCCAAGACTCACCGTCAATGACACATCTTAAAATCTAAAAATTTAGTCCTTGCTCACGAAGAGAGTTACACGTGTCCCTCAACTTTCTCGCATCGTCATTCCGTGGACGCAACTTGTTTCATCAATGCGACTCTTCCCCTCGATGAAAAGTAAGAGTCACTCGTTTCACATTTTTCAGAACATGTGATACTGAAAGCCACCTCTCAAACATAGGTGATCCAGTGATGCGAAAGATGAAAAAAAAGGGTCCAAACTAATGTCGCGATTTCCCCTTGAAACCAAGCCGAGTCGGGAGTAGCAATAAAAGTAGCCAAGAACAGACACACTCGATAACTCCTGAGAGTCTCCCTCTGCTTTTAGAGAAAAAGGAAGGAAGGGGAAAAAAAGCAAAATCCACACACGCGACATCTTTTCAGCCGCCACAAATCCTGAGAGCGAAGTAAAAGCGAAGTCGAGATTCGCCGAGGCCGCGGGACGACAATAAAAGTCAAGACTATCGGCGCGTACACGTGTACTCATACACGAGATGGAAGGAAGAGAAAACGCGTTATTCAATTACGGTGGCTTTAGGTAAGGGAGTCGCGGTCTCCTTCCAGCCTACTGTACGGGAGATCATCGCGCAAACGACGGGGAGTCGAAACAAAAGGGGACAAGGGAGCGAAAGATACTTTTAGTCTCAAGTGGATATCATCGTTGAGATTTCATCGGGAGGGACTCGAAGAGTTTTGCTTATTGCGAAGGAGAGACACGGAGACTTCGTTCCCGCTCGGATGCTGCGTGTACCGCTTGAGAGCCGGAGCGATGACACTGGAAAGTTTTAACGACTTTCCGAGACTCTCTCTCTGCACGTGCGTGTGGGTCTCGAGAGTAGTTGTTTTTGTCCGCTGCGAATGGTCTTGGGTTACTTTACCTTCGAGTAATTGTTCGGCTCTTTTGGGACTCGATGTTTATTCAATTACGAACTTCTCTATAGCCACCCTTTTTTCTTAATTATGCTTGATATGGAAAACAAATTTCAATCGATGCACCCAACAGTTTGATTGATGTAGAGCAATCAAGAGCTAAGGGATCTAATGATACCTGATTTCTACAAAGTTTCAATAATTTCATAATGACGTTGCAGTAAGCTGCGGTAGGAGAAACTCTTTAATCAGTAGGTGCATTTTCATACGTTTTGAGCTCATGTAGTGACTTTGAGAATAAATTCAAAATTGTATACAATATTCGTATCGTTAAACATACTATCTTATAAAGTTATACACTGAGAGAAAAAAAATCAAAATTACTGTGCTAAAATGGTAATCTGGTGTCATTCCATCGTCTAGGGACTTTTTATTTTGGCCAACCATTCTGGACCGTGATTTCTATTGTACAAGCAGTAAAAATCACTGTACTAACAACAAAAATTACTGTTCTAAACATTAAAAATTATGGTTCAAATAGTAAAAAGTCTCTAGACGACGGAACAGTACCAGATTACCATTCTAGCACAGTAATTTTTTATTCTCTCTGTGTACTACACGCGTGAGGACAAAGTTAATTTCAACCATTGTATTATTTTTCCGCACAGTTAAAGTCAGAAAATGATAAGTACAGTAAGCTTTTTGATATAAATAATGGATTTTGGTACTGAGATTTCAATTTCACAATGACCTTATGAGATCTGAACTGGTAATCATTATGTTCATAAATAATTTCAGATTAATTTCGTTACCAGCTCTCATCATGTATACATAACAAGCACTTTGGCATACTTTGAATTCTTTCTCCAAAATTCTCCTCGAGGTCAAATTAGTGAGGCGAAGCCAGCTTCAAAGGAATTCCAGGGAAACTCCGGAGACGCTTACGTCAATTAGGAGGGGGGCATGTAAGCCATTTTCAGTGATGCTCGCGAGCACCATTGACCTTGATATGATCAATAGCAAATAGCGTTTCTCAAGCGTCAATGGTCCCTTTCAGAGTGCCACTCAGTAAACGCATCCCTCACGCAATATTATTCCAAGGAGAAGACGATACACGTACTCTGAGAGTTTCGATTACAACATTTCAATTCCACTAGTCATCCATAGAAGGACAATGGGCGGTGTTTTAATGTCACGCTGTATAGAACTACAGCTCGATTTAGTTGGCTGAGCGAAAAATACTTTTGTCATCAAACAGGATCGTCGCATAGTTGCGTGTCATGATTAAGCGAGATATTTTTCACTTTACCCCGGCTTCGCTCCCTGACAAAAGGTTGGTAACAGGAAGGAAGCGCGTCGCTACCACGTCAAAGCACCCGAACGTTGGTGGGGCTAATGAGGGAATTCCGTTTTCAGCTGCTTTGAGTCGGAAAAATATTTTTTATGCATTAATTACGTGTTCTACGGAGGTTGGGTCAAAGGTAAGGGTCGAGATAACAAGCCTTTCCGCTGTAATGAAAATGAATGTAGAATGGACTAGGGAAAAAACACGTTGTAGTCTGTAAATAAAAATTTGGTTCTCATCACTTAAAGACAGTCATAATCCAAGCTATATACTCCATCGGTTAGTATACTTGCGTTGCAAAGGAGTGTCCACCAACTGATTTCGCAAATCCACGGCAGCGCCGATTCTCGGACTACACGTTCACCCGCAAGAGTTACATAAACCGATGCGAGGCTTAAATACGCATGGATGATTTTCTTGTCCATTGTTGGCACGTCCAACGCAGGGATCGGCTCCGTTACACGGGAACAATGTACTTGGCGATCATTGTTTGGAGCATCGGTTAATCTTTAAAATCCTCGACAACTTGGAGCACAATGAAACGAAATTCAATACTCGGCGTATCCGCAAGAGAAACGCCAATGCTGGATTACAATGCATTGATTCCCGTGTACAACAGTTACGACAGCCCGTACCGTCCTCAATGACTTTGTGTTTTTTTAATCGGAGAGAATAACTGAAGGATACGTAGTTGGAATGTAATGAAAATTATATTGGGCCATCCTCGTAAATCATACGCGCGTTTGAAATATACCCTCGGAAACTACAGCCAATAACCATCATGAAAACATAAGGACCTCGTTGAACCGAAAGCTATTAACGCTGCTAATCCACGTGTAATGACTCACGGTACTTGCATGGAATTAAAGGAAGGAATTGATTTTCTGGACATGGTACTTTCATCAAAATTACCACCTACCAAGCTCATCATCCCAAAAAAAAGAGCCGACCAACACGCGAAAGAGAGAATTGGGGAAAATATTCGGTCGTGCACGACATTCACAGCTCGACGCGCTTCGCACATCCACGCACACAGGCGCACACGGTGAAGAGAGAGAGAGAGAGAGAGAGAGAAGACGCACCAGCCCGTCGAAGCGTTCACAATTACACGCTATCCGACAACCGCAGGCTTGACACCCAAGCCAAGGGAAGACACCCGCACGAGCCGAGGGAAGCAGCCATCCGCTCGGCTGCTCGCGAGCGTTCGTGTATCTACGTGCAAGCACACACACACACACCCAAAGGAAGAACAGCTGTTACAGCCTGTAGAGGCTGGCTGTCAGTGTCGATCGAAAATTTGAATAAAACTCGCGCACGGGAGCCCACGTATTTTCGTGTAAGGAACGCCGGAAGTATCACGCGCGCGCACGGAGGACTGACAGGTCATTTTCCGGGGACGCGGGCGTGTGGAAGCCCTCCTCCTTGTATTTTTCTTTCTCCCGAAGCGAGAGTCTTTTTTTTTTTTTTTGCCCGAAGAAAGGGAGGTATCAGTCTGGCGCGCGTAGTGGTTGAGGTCCTTGGGATCCCTTCGGGTTATATCGCAATGTCAATATCTCGGGCCTCGAAGGTCCTGGAAGGGCGATTCCGGGGCGCTTGAATGCCGCTCGTTCTCGCCAGGGCTTTTCTTTTGGATATCATGGTTTGATGTTAGATTTGAGCAAAGGTATGCGCCTTGTCACGTTCAATACGTGGGGGATCCATGTGGATTGCACTGTGACGACAGTAGTACGAATCGAGTTAGGTCAGACATTTTGCTTTTTTCACAGTGTAGCGAAGGATAGTGTTGATGATGATTTGTAGTGGTGATCCATTTTGGGTAGAACATTGACATATCGCGTAAATATTAGGTTCAGTAGTACGAGTCGATTGTGATCGGACTTTAGAAGTGGATTGCCAGGTAGTATGAAATATGGGATGATTACGAATAAATGTTTACCTAAAAAGTTTTGGGATGGAATTAAATACCCTTCATCTTGGTTATGCATCTTTCCTATAATATTATCTTTCTATCCAGAACAAAAAATTTACGATTTTTATGTTGTTGATCTATTCTCGTTTTTATTATATTTCCGAAAATTTTGGCTTTCGGTTGGGTGGTTAGCGCATGTGTATTCAGGTACGTAAAGATTAGCTCGATTTCATTAAGACAAACATCATTCCAAAGTCAAGCAAAACTCTGCTTCTTGCTCAATTAACGGATAGAGGCGCAAATATTTGCAGGTGGTGCGCTTTTGGCCAATCCAATCTATTTATTTGTAGTATTCGTACACATGAGCCTAGTCTCAATTACAGAAGATGAAATCTTGTTTCTCCACATATTTGTGGGCTATCCCTTGAGACAAAATGAGGTATCATAACAGGGAGAAAAATAGTCCTAGCAAACAAATACCAGCAGAGAGGAGATATTGTTCCTCGACGCCAAGAGTAGTTGTATCTGCACTACTGTTTCAGCCACCTCGCAAGAATAAAATATTTAATGATAACATGTTGCTTTGAGCTCTTGGGACCCTTTACTGTTTGAATTGAACTACTTTTTTACAAAGCGGTTGATTTTTTGGACTTTGATGAATAGCAGTTAGTACAAAGTGAGGATCGCATAAATTATTCACTACTTAAAGGTTATACCGAGCCTTAAATAGCAAAAAAAAAAAAAAAAAAAGGCAAACTGCTATCAGCATCATCCAGGCTGATGGCTCTTCGTGGACTTGTTTGACGAGACGATACAGATCAGAGTAGACTTCCTTTTCCTCTCTTCCTCTCTTGCTATCGCGCCGGAACTTCCCCTGTACAGAGCTCTCATATCTCTGTCTACCCTCGAGGGGATGAGCTTATGGGTACACGCACTGCTGTCTTTGAAGCTTGTTGGCCTTTTTTTTTTTTTACTTTTACGTCTTTCAGCACGTGAGTTTTTTTTTAGTTTAGGAGTAAGAATGATTATTTGATTGCTGGGAATCTGATCAAAAAGTGAAAAAAATTTGATCATTAGACATTTCTTTCATCTTTCAATCGGCAGTTCATTTAAACACAGCTATAAGTATGTTTCTGGCAAACTGATCGCGAATTGTTTCAATTGATATTTGTACAACAGAGTTTGCTTATCAGACTTCATAGTATCATCGGTGAATTTAGTAATAATAATTTAGAAATCCTCGAGGCAGTTTACAAACAATATAGAGTTTGAAAAACCTATTTTCTCAAAAACCAAACTAAAATAAACTTAAGGGATGAATTGGATTTTTTTCGAAACCTACTAATCTATGTTTGATACTTTATAATCAAAGTTACACTATGTATAATCATTTTTGGCCGACTTCCAGTGATTTTTATTATTTGTAGTTTTTTAAAAAAAATTTTCAATACATAAAAACGTGTCCTTACTTTGATTTATAAGTTTGCTGTTTAATAGCCAATTAAAAATGATATTTTTATCATTTTGAGTAAAAAGATGTCATTATAAAGAATACTGCACCATATGAAAAAGTGTGTTTTTCGAAGACTTACAACTTCTACATAAAACCTTATTATTGTATATCAAATTTCTGTCCAAAATGAAAAAAATGGTCATGTCTTTGGTACTGTACTATTTTTGTAACTTTTTTGCATACGTTGTCGTTGTTTGTGCTGATAAGAATAACTTCAATTAGTCCTAAAACCACATTACGTGTATGTACTTGTGTCAAACCATGGGCATTTTAAAATCATGGCCTTTTTCTCATAGCTATTCCTAAAACACTGAGCCCAAACACCCGTCGACTCCCCCAAACCGCATTCGACATCACTGCAAGTACACACCGGAATGTCACAAGTCCCTCACCCCCTGTAGCTGCACCGCATCCTTCACCGTCTGGCAGGCAGAGATAATAAACTCGGAATGCTCGATTCGAGCATTCCCTCGCAGTGAGCGCGCGTTTATTAATGTTTTCCTCTCCCTATCCTCCTTTTTTCCCTTCTCCCTTTGATGTGCACAAACGCACGGAAACCCCGTGCACGCGTGTGCCTATAGTACCAAACACGAGATAATTTAATGAGCGACTGGACGGAAAAGTTTTACAATTTCACGGAAAAGAGGGCCCCTCCGCTAAAAAGTTATTCAATTTCTGCCTATATTAATTTGTCACAGCGTCGAATGAGTGGCTGCTGCCTTTGTACAATATTTCCGAAACCACCGACCTTTTGATGGAAAAACTCAATCACAAAGTAGGATCACGGTGTCCAGATAGACTATTTCCTTTTATTTATCATATTCAAAGGAAAAAAAAGGATAAACAAAGTATAAGTCGAGTGAGTCTTTGCCACCACCCCATTTTAACGTACTTTCCCTTCACGCCTGTTTAACCACCCGATTCAGGAAATCGTGGAGCCTACAGTCACCCTCCCTCTTCCCGAGCGCGTTTTAAAAGACCTTAGTGAATATTGAGTAACTGAAAGGATTTCCCTTTCTGCCAGGCTTTTTTTTTCCTCTTAGGGGCGCGACAAAGTGGCAAAGCTCTCCACAGTTTCTTCCCCTTCACTCCCTCGGTCAATTTTTCATGTGAAATTTATTCCAAGCGCTAGTTATTATTCTCCTCTTCCCTCTGCTACTTTTTTTTTTTTTTGGACACAAGGTTCTTCGTTCAAATTCGCAATTTACACGTGATCCATTCCGTGCATTCAGCTCGAGATAAATTGCCATTCGGAACGAAACAAAGGCGCCCGTGCATTCCGAGGAAGACGACAAGGGGATGAGTGGGGGTGGGGCAATAAAGGGAGGTGGCCCATTGTTTTAATAAAACGGCAATCAGGAGGCTGTCCCGGGCTGTTCGGTCGAGCGGGAGAAAGGAGCGCGAACGGATGCATTAATAAAAAGCAAAGGCCGGAGGTGGGAGGAAGTGCGAATGATTGAGAGATGGAAACAAGGAGGGGACGCATTAGTATGCGCGTGTCTGATTTCGCTCGTCTGTTGATTACGCGCGACCTGCATTGTTTTCTTTAAATTTATAAGTGCGGGGAGTTCTGGTATTGAGCGAGTGTCATTATTACAACGACAATCCATTATTGTTGTTTATATAATACATTTAAAGTACCACACCACAAATAAAAAACTTCAATCGAAATTAGTATCTTGTTTGACGTTCAACAGGTATAATTTAACCGTCAGAGTTAATTCAAATCACGGACTATTGACGTTGGATGGTTGCAAGCAATATCCAAATAATCCGTAAATATCTAGTATTTTAGAATAATTTGATTCTGATAGTTTAATGTCGCTACTTGCAAACACTTCTACTCCTCTGTTAGATATAATATAATAATTTCGATTAAATGTTTACCTCAGACCTCATGGTAAACAAATAAATACTTTGGAGTATCAGTCTTATTCTACAAGACAGCCAACTACGTCGGTGGCAATAGTCTAGTCTGTATGTAAAACGAGTGCACCTATTAGTTGGTTTGAGACTGAAATGGGACATTATTGTCTGTTGATTGACGTGAAAACTAAAAGAAAATGAAAGAAAATTGTTTAAAAATTTTTATTGTAATATCTACAACTTAAAAAAAACTTTTTTTAAGGTATGACGATAAGGTAAAAGTAAGTGAATCATTTAGTTGTAACATTTAAATCCATTGCGAAACTTTGTGTCAGTACAAGGTATCGATACACAAAACTTTTCACTCCTTTCTATTCCTCTGTTTTCGATTGTTTTGCATAAGTATCAACTAATTTAGTTCCCACCTCGATTCCGAGCTAACAACGCCGATGAAAAATCCTCAAAACTTTCGAAAAAGAAAACAGGAAAGAACTTTTCAACCAGCCACCATCTCCGCTACGCACTTCAGTCGGGATAATAATCACTTAAACACGAGGCAATTTTTTCCCCGAGAAGCGTATATATATACAGGCAGCATCGGCCTCCTCGTAATTTTGTTTACGCGAGTACATTCATATCACTTAAAAAAGCCTCTTGGAACGGAAACTTTTTTTTTTTTTTCTCGTTCAATCCACCCTCCTCCACGAGTTGAAGAAGAGAAAGTTTGATAAATTATGATTGCACGTTCACCGCCCTGAAAAGAAGAAAGTAAAAGAAACTTGATATTTCATTGTTAAGGCGGCGCATCATTTTTTCCTTTCTCATGCCCGACTTTACGGATACGGGGAAATAATAACGATAACGAACGCGCACGCCACTCCAAAGAGGCTACGCATGACGATGAGTAAGTTACAAGGTGAACACGTTATTAACCACCTCGAGCGTGATTGTCCCAACGATTTTCAAATCATAAATTCACTTTTTGACTTTCGAGAAAAAAGTACAACAATACGGGCTTCTCCGTCCCCCGCCAAACAAGTTAGGCTAGCGCACTTTGATAGCTCGAGAGCCATTATCATGCCCTACTCGCCCGTAATTTATATCGGCTGCGGTTACACATCGCATAAGAAGTTGTGGCCCGAGTATACACATATACATATATCACTTGCAGCTCTTATCTAATGTGTATCGCCGCTGGGCTGAGTCTCTCGGTACCTTATAATCCGACTTGGAGAAGCTGGCAGGCAGGAAAGGAAGGGAGCCTGCACTTGCGGTCGGCTCGAGAAGTTGCTCCCGAGCCACCTCAGCCGGCAAAATACTTGCCCCGTCTAATTTCCGACGTGTGCGTGTTCAGGGGGCAGAGTAGGCCAAAGGTTGACTTCGGGGGTTAAAGATTAATTGGATTTTGCATTTTTGTCGATCTGTAAGCGTTTTGTTGTACTTGCAGTGCTTTGGTGTTTGATTGTATTTTGTACTATTATATTATATTATTGTTTTATTGTATTTTTTTTTTCAGAAAATATGGCTGATGCATGCATTGACCTTTACTTCTTGCCATAATTTCAGATGTAAGAGTCCATAGTGATGGTAGTTGATAGATGATTTATATAAACTGTGGATTAATTTAACAAATGATTTCGGAGTTTTCTAAATTTTGGCCTTTGGCTGATGCAGCCATTGACTTTTACTACTTAAACGATTCAAAGAGCTCGAGGGATTGATCATGGTAAATACTTTTTACGTAAACCGTATTAAATCATTAATTAATTAATTTTTTTAAGTACCTATGAATTATATGATTTTTAAGTAAACGGGATGGCTGACGTATACGTTGACCCACACTACTTAACATGGTTTCAGGTGAAAAAGTCGATAGTTGTAGTAGATTCGTTGATAAACTCTTTCTAACGTCGTGTGGATTCATTAAAATAGTTTTTCGTTTTTCTGAATTATGATTATTATATTTACGCACATTAGAATGGCCGACGCATGTATTGACTTTCACTGCTTAAAAGATTTAAACGGTTCATTTTTTTTAAATTACGCTTTTTTAAAAAGAAGGGATGGCTGACCATTGTGTTGACCTTTACTACTAGAAATTATTTAAGAGGTGAGAGTCATTAATGCTAATAATTACATTTGTTGATAGTTTTTATAAAAGGCGTGAGTGTATCTAAAAGTTGATTTTTTATTAATAAAAATTTTTTTTTGTCTCTTTTATGCGATTAAAAGTTTGTTAATTAAAGAACTATAAAACGAAATCCCACGTAACACAATCTATTATGGATAAAAATTAATTGTTATAAGTTAATTTTATTCAAGCTAGTAAATGAGCATGTAATTTTTATTTGTTCTCAGTATTTTTGATAAATTAAAAAATTACAGCTTCAATAAAAAATATTAATCATGTGGAAGGTCATAAAAAACATCTTTAGGTGTATTTTATACATAATTGTAAATTATTACAAGTAACGTAGAGCCATTGCAAACGAGGGAAGAGTCAGCATGTTGCCACGAAAGAAGGAAAAAAAGGAAAGCGAGTCTTGAGGATCGTGATAAAATATTCACTGAAAAGTGTGTTTCTGAAAGTGTACGATCATCCTTTGGAGCTCTGATGCAGAAAAAAAAAAGTGCAAAGAAAAACGGGGCAATTGAGAAACGAAAAAAAAAAGAATAAAGTGACGCCGAAGAAGGGAGACTAAGGTACAAAGAAAAAAACAGGAGGAAAAAGTTATGAGTAGGCCCTCTCGGTTAGGAATAAAATTTTCAGCAGGTTTGGATTTTGAAATCCCAGAATGCACGAGAAGAGACTCGGCACTCGAAAAATCTCGAGAGTGCCTCAATTAAGTTCGTCGCCCACCAGCTTTTCTGTGTGTACCTCCGGTCCACTTTTTTTTCCTCCTTCTTTTAAATTTTCCATATCACTCGTTTCAACGTGTTTTTCTTCTCTACGTGTGCTCCGCTTTGTTAACACCACGAACAAGCGCTTTGTTCGCGCTCCTCGTGGAAAGTGTAAATTATATACCCTCTTTTTTCGGTCGTCATATTTAGACACACGTAAAAAGCATGAGAGTAACGACGTGAGTAATTATTCGCTGGTGTTAAAAAAAGGAAAAAAAAAAGTTAATGATTGACTTAACAATTATAACAAAAACTTACCACCTTTACTTTTCAATTTGTACTCTGAATGTATAAAACTCACCTGAAACAAAAAAAATTACTAATTAAAAAAAACTGTAATTGTTATAAATACTTTTAATAATTATTAAATCACTATATGAAATGAATCCACACAAAACATCATTACTAAAACAATTTTTTCAGCCAAATCCCGTGTATAAAAGGGTAAAAGCTCCCAAGCGTGGGATTAAAAAAAAGATGTAAAAAAAATACGCGAAAAAACACGTACAGATGCAGCTCCCGTCGTAACCATCCCCTTGAAAAAAAAAAAAAAAAGAAAGAAAGAAACACTGACTAAAAGCCGAATGAAAGAGCGAACCGCAGGGTAAAACCTATCGAATCGGTTTAACGAGCGGGTGTTTCGAGATCGGCGTCGTTTTTACCGTCGAAAGCCGAGGGAGAGAGTTACAAGACAGAGAGGCTTGTACACAATAAAAGCCATCGACTGTTTCGAGAGGGAAAAGGCTGCATTTTACGACTGACGAGTGCATGAAACGCCCAAGGTACGACGGTGCTCGACTATTTTTCTTTTTTCGGTCATTTGGTTTTTGAGAAGTTCTCTTTAACGATTACGGAGATTTAAAAAATTTTCAGGCAAAGCACAGCCGTTTTTACGTTAGTAAGGCGAATGAAGATGAGGTTCAAGTTTCGTGCTTTTGCGCCAAGTTTCCTAATTAAAAATGCAAAGTTACAATTTCGCTTGACTTTTGTTTTTTTATCGAAAAGAGAAAAAATGTAATCAACAGCTACACCAACTTGTTAAGTGAAAGGTTTTCGCAGTTGTAATTGGACTCGTAATTAAATTTTTTTTTTTTCATCTAATCCAAGTCAAAGTGTAAAGAAGAATTTTCATTTTGCCAAACGAGTTTCTCTACTCGTACACATCCTAAAAAGAGAAAGAGAACAATGAGGTCTCTGTCTTTGAAATCGCGACACGACAAAGCATAAAACAGGCAAGGGACAAAGAAAAGCACTTTGTGAAAGGAAAATTTGAGCTACGCGCGATAACTAAGCTCTTCTGGCAGCTTTCGGGGAAGTTTTTCACAGACTCGCGAGCGAAATGTGGAAATTCATTTTCCAAACCTTCAGGGTGTCGAGGCTTGTCAAAGAAAAGTTTTTTTTTTTTTTCGTATTATTTTGTTGCTATTGTAATGGAATTTAACTAGATCCGTTGGGCGAAAATTTCAAATAAATTTCATCAATCATTTATTTTTATATAATAAGAAACAACTTTATTCTTGATAGGGACAAGATGGAAGATAACATAAATTTGTCAGTGGCCCATATACTGTCGCAAGTTAAAGCGATTATGTTACAATAATGAAACAGCAGGTCAAAGATAACAATACTGTTTACTAATAGCATTTAAATGTATCGTATGAAATTTTTATTGAAAACAGATGTTTTCAACATTCAAGTTTAAAATACAATTATATCATTCATAGGTATGCTTTAAATTTAATTGTAAACAAAAGTTATTTAATAATTCTATGCCAATGGCACAAAAGTATTTCCAGCTATCAGATTACCTCTAGACTACAATGCTGTGTAAAAAAACATTAAACGATTTTTAAACGGTCTATTCTTCAGTACATATCTTGACGTTGGAAAATGCAACATATATCTATGTAATATCAAAAAAACGGTCCTAATACCAACTATACCTATTTTACTCTATGCCATCCCCATCAAGTCACTTGCTTATCTGGAACTTGGTAGTATACCAATCTAACATTTTTCACTTGTGTACGTCATCTTACCAAATCAAGTACTTATTAAGGTGGTTCTTCACCTAACCCATTTACTTAAACTTACAGGGAAATTTGGAGGGATTGTTATTAAAGTTATAAGGCATCTTTTTTTAAAATTTCAGGTCCCTTTATCAGGCAAATTTTTGAAAACAAGTCAGTCAAAAAATGCACTTTTAACATGTATTCTTATGTAGGTTACTTTTCCATACTACGATATCGTGTAATATCTCGTAAAGTAGACTTAAGATCGTAATAGAAAAAGTTTGTAGTGAAAGAAGAACTTTTCAGATTTCTAATAATATAACAAAAGTTTGGGCTAATCAGGGAAATAGTATACGATATTTAATCGTAAACAAAATGTCTGCCGTGTAAACTGCGGCAACGTCTGCTTAAATAGGAGCATACATGCCATTTTCAGAACCTTGCGTCAAAAAAAAATTTTTTTATAACTGTTACTCTGATTTTATTAGCTTGTTTATTTTTATGTAAATGCAATGATATTATAGTCAAGTGCCAGTACAACATATTTTATGTTGCAAATAATACGCTAATCGAAAATTAGAAAACCACAGGGTCCTGTGTCGCTTTGATTACGGCACCATCGTGAAGAACCACCTTAAGGTCACATTGTTTCTAATATCCTTAACAAACTTATTTGTTCATGATTAAAAATTTACTTTGAACTATAGCTTATTTTTGTGATTATCTTCAACTCCACCGTAAACTGTCCATCCCTGGCTGTTACATAATTTTGTTATTGCTTTTAATCTAATATTTATTTATTCTTACATATACTAGCTGCATACTATTCACGAATACTCAAATTTTGTAAATTTTTAATCAGTGTAATCTATATTATTTAAATTTACTGGCATACTTTTAATAAAATAAAACAACAATTAATAACAAAAAGAGTGGGGTCAGAAACAACTAGCCAATTCCCACTGACAGTTGTCTTTTTTCTGGTTGCGACATTGTTACGGATATTGCGATTCAATAGTATCTGGAAGCTCACATCATGTACATTGTTATTACCGAATTCGAACCCGCTGAGGGTGAGGTATAGGCATTTCCTTCATTACTCATGCAGCTATTGAAGCCGATGGTGTGAAATACAATTTTAAAGAACTCATTTTCATGGCGCAAAACATTATTTTGTATAGTGCATAAGAAAAAAAAAAAAAAAAAGAAAAAAATTCGGAGGACAATCGCTCGACACTTAATCTACTTACATGTGCGACAATGGATAATCGTGTATCAGCTTCCTGTCCATAAAAAAAAGTAGGAGATAAGGGAAACGAACAAATCCCCCGATTCATGGCCCAACAACTCCATACACTCTTTTACGCGGCAACAGCCCTAAAACAAAAGTCACGATGAATTACGAGCTCCCTCGCATACGTGCAGTACACGCTGCTCTAAATATCTCAGCCAGTGTCCACTACCCGTACCCCCTGTTCCCCGGCGCAACTGTAAAGGTATGCACACGTGCCATCGCATCCGAGTGCGCGGAAAGAGAGATTTTTCCCGTTTGCCGCCTCTTTCACTCCCCGACGTGAATATTTATCAGACGCCCCCACCCCCAGGTAAAAGCTTCGGGAGCTCGAAACAAGCCCGAGCTGGAATTTTCCTTCGATCCCCCACCCCCCCCTGCGTTGGCTTGTGTTTTTGTTGCGTTTCCACCGCGAGCTTGTTTTTAGCGGAAAGAGACTTTTTAAAAGGATTACGATTACGTGCCCCGCACTTTTTGTTTTCCCTTTCGACGCCCATGTGTCTTTATTTTTCCTTGCGTGTCTGCAGTGCAGCGTTTTTTTCCCCAAATGGCTGTGTAATCGCTTCGGAGTCGTCGAAGGGGTTGATTTTGCTTTTTTTCCGGCTCAAACTTTTTCGTTGTCTCAACAAATCGTAAATGATGTTAGTTTTGCTTCTACATGCGGTGGAAAAGTTGGAGGAAAAAAAAAAATATATGCGCACTTGAAACGGGAGGAAGTTTCGAGGCCGCGCGGCCAATCAAGGCGACATTGTACCCCTGATCCTTCGAGTTAGCCTCGAAAATTTTATTCGCAGCTGGTGACAAAGTTACACCCAATATTTAATTACAGCCACTGAGAATCGAATTATCCGGCCGTGGCGTGTGTACGTGTACGGCCAAAAAGCAACTCGCACGCGTGATTTTCATCATGACGCGTGTGTGTGTGTACGCCGGACGGACTTTCGAATATCGCATGCGCGCCGGGTCGGGCCGAATTTGTCACGTGCGGGAGAGGGTAACTTGATTGCGGATTGTGTATGATATTGGACTGATCGTGGGATTTTCGAGCTGTGCGGTTTCTCGGAAGTTGAAGCTGCGAATTGTTGGCAGGCGTGAATGGGATTATAATGTGCGATCCGCTCGCAGGAGAGAGCATTGAGAATGCAAGCCATGGGGCTTTTGTTTGCGATGCTCGGAATACTTGTTTGACAAAAGTATCTCCTGTACATCACAAAATGTAGAAAAAACTTTATACATGTTCTCAACGAGCCAATTTTTAAGAAAGTACAGTTTTTCTTAAAGCCTATACATTTAGAAATGAGCTATCTGTTTTACAAACATTTTCGTGACTGTATAATGTACGTTTTTTTGAGATAAAATTCAAAATAGTTACTTCAAGAACTTTTTCAAATAATATAGTTAATTATTGTTTTACGAAAAAAAAAAAAAAAAATTGTCTTCCATTTGATAATATTGATTTTAATACACAGTTAATATGTCAAGTAAGAAAGTATTCTGAACCGATTGTAAGTTTTAAAAAACAAGAAAAAATAGAGGTAATCAAAGACGCACTACAGTATGACAAAGAAACCTACGAATAAGTATGTAAAAAATTACTTTAAAATAAGTTTTGTGTCAATTATTTGACAGCAATATTTTCAGACACTTTCATAGTAAATTTTTTGTACGCCTTTTCTTTAACGCGTAGAGGCAAATTTGTTTTAAAACGAATGAAAACTACAGATTTGAAGTATAGACCAGTGATTAGATTATGTTAATTTTTCTACCCTTTAATAACTTGTCTTTTACATCAAAAGTATCAAAAACTAAAATTGTATACTTTCTGCACTACATATTCAGGAGAAATAAATCAAAAATTTTCTAGTGAAATAATAGTATGATTTTAAAAATCTCAATTTTCTTGGTACAAAAAAAAAGCCATGCAACTATTACAATCTACTAGTAGCAACCAGTCCCTCTAGCGCATTTCTCACCCATCACCATGCAGATGCACCGTGCTATGCTCGTTAAAAGCTCAGCCCACGAAGCCCTTTCCCGAAAAGCCCCCAAAATTTCATTACGTCCTCATCTCCGGCCGCAGGTGTTCGCGCCCGTCAACTGAAAAACACTCCCCAACCATCGCTCCCAATTCGACTTTACTGCCAATAAAGCCGCCCTTTCTACGCGTGCTCGCGGCGCGTCCGGTCGAACGCGTAAATCGTGCATTTGCGAGCGTGCCACCGCTGCCTACACACTCATTTTTTTTCTTTCTTTTTTTTTTCGGGCCAGAGGAAAAAAGCGCTTAGTCCATACGATCGATGCTATGACGCGCGTATGTGTACACCGGACAATCGAGTTGGACGCCAATCAAAGTACTTCCTCGTCCACCCCCTCTACCTCCTGTTCTACTTTTTTTTAATTTACCACGTTCGATTTTTTTTTTTTTTTTTTTTAGGAACCTGTCGGTCTTTGAGCGCTTTTTAGACTATCGGCAGGGGCTAAAAGGTTCGCTTGTGTCACTGCGTAGTAGCGTATGATGGACTTTGGGGGGAAAAATACAAACAATAAAAGAGCCTTCAATCGGGTCTCTGCAACTTTTTAATTGAGTCTTTTACGTTAAAAGACGACAATAAGGTTGACCTCAATTTTTTTCAAATTTTCAAGTATTAGGTTCCGAGCGTAGCTGCAAATTGTATAGCAAGTCCATTATGCAGTGCGTAAGTGCTTTATTGATTACCCCTCTAAAATTATACGAGCTAACCATTACTTTGTAATTAAATATTGAAAATTTTATATCATTGGGTTGTGCAACATTATTTTTTATTACAAATAAAACATTTAATGGGTAATCCACGAGTTAGTGATTTATGAGAATAATAATCGGTTTACAGCACTGCTGTACATTAAACTATTTTAACTATTTTTCATCATCTTTGCTTTTTTTAAGAGAATAACAATTAAATTAAATCCAAGCCGATGATATGATTTTTTGTTATTTCAGGGCTGAAATCAGATTATTTTATTAGTTCCACTTGCAACTTTATCGTAAAATAATATTCAGATTTGATTAATTTATGATATTATCGAACCGCAGAGAAATACCTTCATTTGCATCGAAATTTCTGTACTCGAAAAAAAAAAACCAAAATCTTGGTAATAAACTATCTTCTAGGTACCAATACAGTATCCCATCACCATCTCCTCTCACCTTATTATTAAAAACAATCTTCCCAAGCTCTCCTCAAGAACACAGACTTTTGCTCGACTGGCCACGCTGATATTTACCCTCGAATTTTCACAGCTAATAGTTTTCCATTCTAAAAAAATTTCAGATTCCAACAGGATTATACATAGTGTCTACAATAATTCCGGTGACACGTCGAGACGAAGTCACGGGTGATTTTTTGCATCTCCGGCTGATAAAGAACTCATCACTGGAGATCCTATCGCGCGAAGCTCACAATGAAGCAATAAAACGAATCGCGTAATAATCGCGTGCAACGGCATCATTTAAGATTTTACGATGGCTCAAGTCTATAATTTTAAACCTCAGCGATCCGCACAAACAATGGAAAATGATCTAAACGGGCTGCACTCGCGGGAGATAGAAGGAAGCAGCTGCACGCGTCCTCGGCACTGGAAACAGGATGAATCAAAAGCTGGTCGTCTTGACTTACTGCTCCGTCGTTTTGGTCATCGCAAAGGGTGAGGGAAAGAAATTGTCTCTTTGTTCATCAATGATGAGTAGTTATTTTTAAAAACCCTGTCTTTTCGAGGCCAAAGTTGGCTTGGCGGTACGCCGGCGCCGGATGGTAGGTACCCGTACCAGGCAGCGCTGCGTAGGCGGTCCAAGTTTCTTTGCGGCGCTTCGGTGATCAGCCGGCGTTGGCTGTTGACTGCTGCGCACTGCATTCAACGGTGAGTTTTTTCGATGGTTTTTTAAATTTTTCTTATCGGCCCAGTGATGGAGTTTTTCTTTTTCCATCGCAAGTATCGAGGTGTCAGAGGATGCGACCGTGGCTGTAGGTACGAACCGAGTGAACGGTAGTGGCGGTGTCGTCTACAAAGTGTCGCAGCTGATTGTGCATCGGGACTACGTCAGTATTTTGTCCTTTTATATTTAATTGGAGTAGTCATTTATTTTTCATTCCCAAGCAAGTATTTCCATAGCAAATAAAAAAACAATTCAAGGAACGTGAGATGATTTGTGTAAGCAGAATAAAAATGGCATAAACATTTTCATAATTTTCCAAGAACCTTCAAGTTTTTCAGATTTTTTGATGATAATATTTTTTAAAAGACCATTCGAGATAAAATAAAAAGGGAACATTGTCAGTAATTGTTAGTAAGCCCATTATGGTCTTCTTAAGAAATCATGTCATTCAAAATTTTTAAGAAATTTCAACTCAATAATTACTAAGTTTCTCAAAAAATTACTAATGTATTTTTATCTTATATCCCAGAAAAAATTTCAATTTTTTTTTTTACATTCGCATAAAATATAGTAAATCATGAATTAACTTCATAATTATATACTGACAAAAAAAATCTTGCACTTTTGTTTAAAACAGTTAAAGAAGAAATGACTGCAGCCACTTTTTACCTAAAATAACACAACGAACTTAAATAATGTGATTGTTTTCTATGTAAAGTATAATTAAAAACGTACATTTTTTCACATTGTCTCACGATATTAAAGACGCGTGTAACATAAAACTGTCTACCTGTATGAAAAAAAAAAAAAAATTCCTTTAGATTTTATAAACTCCCTATCACTACAGATTTTTCGTAGAGTCCCTCATAGGAAGTCGATTTTTGTTCAAAGGACAAAGATCACGTGCACGCGAATGACATCGCGCTCGTGCGCACCGCGAGTAACATCAAGTTCAGCAAGAAGGTGAGACCCGTCCTCTTACCCAACAACGATTCCAAGGACCACGAAAATGCAACGGTGATATTGGCCGGCTGGGGATCCCTACGCGTAAGTGTCTCCATGTACTTTTTTCTTGTAAGTGTTCCGTGAAAACTGCATTTTCAGAAGGAAAGGCGACCTTCAGACTACTTGCACCACGTCAAACTCAGAGTAGTGAACCACGTGAGGTGCGCCAAAGCGTGGAGGAAAAAGAGAAACCGGGAGATCACGGATGCTCAGATCTGCACTTCAGGCAAGCTCGAGGAAAACGTGGCCACTCGGGTGAGTTTTTCCTTTTTTTTTTTTAGGGTAGATGAAATCGGTCATGTGTGGACATGTTTTTCAAGGGTGACTCGGGAAGTGCGCTGGTAGCGGATGGCGTGCAAATCGGCGTTGGATCGTTCGCTTTCACGGAGCTGCCGGACGTTTTCACCAGAGTTGACAAGTACTTGCCTTGGATACGTCGGCACGTCTGGTGGACTTGATACGAACGGGAAGTATAGCTTTGGTCTTTTTCACGTACTATTGTACGGAAAGTGAGTTAAATACGCTGTACTTGGGAATTCAATTAAAAATTATTTTAATTAAAGTTTTGTAAGCTTCGGTGGACATTACTTTGAATTCATAAATGATTTTTACCAATTATAATTTTTTTAATCGTTAACAATATGCAGTGAGATTTTGAAATGATATCCTTAAACACTGACTCTATTATATATTTTTTTTTTCTTTTTAAAACTGGTCATGACGGGCAATTGTGGGGAAACAACAATTATGTACGTGTACTCTTAAATTTTATTATTTCGAGTGGACACGTTGCTGTAAAAAAACTGGTCCTCAAATTCTTTAGAACTTAGTGTTTCTAGGCTTTTATAATAAGAATAAATCTGACTCATGTACGTGTCCATAAACATCAATTTTTTTTTTTTTCTTTCATTAAATATGACTTTCAATTGTGGGGAAACAACAATTATGCACGTGTACTCTTAAATATTATTATTTCGAGCGGACACGTTGCTGTAAAAAAACTGGTCCTCAAATTCTTTAGAACTTATTGTTTCTAAGCTTTCATAATAAGAATAAATCTGACTCATGTACGTGTCCATAAACATCTTTTTTTTTTTTTTCTTTAATAAAATATTACTTTATCATAAAAAAATCATATTCAAATGTTCTAATAATTTTGTTTGAATCTTAGATCTCGAGCCAATTCCATTACGAATATATGATTCTTCTTTTCCATGCCAAAAATACTCTTTCGTAAACGCCTGTCATTCACAACAGTGTATAATACACACAGTCGTTGAATAAAATAACAGTCCATCCCCAGCATGAGAGACACATTCAAAGACACAAATAAGCAAAATTGAATTCTCCCTCATTTTAAATTCATAAACCTAACATTTTCCTCTTTGGGATTCTCAATTTCATAACGACGAGGATATGACCAAGCGAATGCGTATAATATCCCTCTCTTTCTCTATTTATCTCTACTCAGTGAATACACTAAAACAGAAAGAGTCTCGTAAAGACACTTTATAGCTGCTCTGCGTACCGAATGACCATCGAGTGCACATACATGTGTGAGTGCACATGTTACCCATACCCGGAGCAATTGACGATTTATAGCTGACTCGTTTCTCTCTCTCTTCGGAACTGATTGTTATCGCTTTGGGTGTTGTTTCCTTTCGAAGATTGATTCAATAGTGTTTTTTTAACTATTTGTGGTACGACTTTTTTCAATTTTACGAAAATGTTGGAACTTTATTTAAAATTCACAGGAAATGAAGAATTTTCCGAGAAAAAATAATTAATTATTCGTCGTTAATCAGGTTGCATTTTGCTTAAATAGCATTTTTCGGCTGATTACATTTTTTCGTCCAATTTATTTACAAAGAGAAGTTTAAAACGTATACAGTCAGCCGGTAATTTGTGAAACTCTCATCGTTTTGAAGTAACAATCTCGTAACATTTTTTCACAAAATATTTCAATGAAGAGTAATGTAATTTGATTAAGTCATCTGACATGTCAAATTATATAAAAAAGACTTTGATTTCTGTGTGATATCGTGAAGTTTTATGTTTGGTTTAGCAGCGAATCGAAACAAAATTTTACTCCAGACTAGTGTCTTGTATATGTATCAAACAAATGTTTTTCGTGATGTCTCCTTATTTTTTTATAGATGAAAGTAAATTTTACTTCAATCTTTTTTTTTTTAGATCTCTTCAGACAATGACTGCTAGATTAACGAAAATAGCTAATGTTCAAAAATCTGTTTAATTTCAAACGGAAGAGTTCTGTTTACAATCGACTAGACTACACACGTTTTGTGTTAGTTACACTCTACACAAATGTCTTGTAAAAAATGTATAAATATTGTGTAATTTAGCTGTATGTCCACATGTGTATCATAAACATTTTTGTATGTTTATTACTGTTAATGAAAATAAAAAGTATAAAAACTTTATGTAATTTTGACGTTCAATTTGTGTTATCAAGTAAATTACACAGTCTTAAAACAAATGCAAACGAACCGTAAGGGAGATATATTTGAATATAATGGGGATTGTAGTAATTTCCGTATTAATTGTGGAAACGAGCCGTTCAAGCTGAAATTGTCAGCGTTATTGTGACCACGGCTAAGTAATTTCGTTAATAAACGGCCATTCGTTGTTATTAACACGTGAAAATTGAAATCGGAGGACGGAAACAACTCCGCCGAAGGGACGCGAAATGATTGGGGGAAGGGGTCAGTGGTGGTATGACTGCGGTTGGCGCAGAAATCAATTAGTAATGATTTGCTGATTGGTTTTTAGGCTGTGGTTTTGAAAAGCATCTTCCTCGCCTTATTGATTTTGCGACATTATTCGAATTTCATGTTCCGAATTGATGGAATATTTATTTATGTTGATTTAATTATTGTAAGAAATATTCTTTCACAATTGTGTAAACGAAACGCTTGTTTATTTCTCATTGTAATCGAATGGAAATTATTTTCATCCAAATTCCTTAATTAATACATTGTTATATAAAAGCACTTCGTAACAAGTTTAAAACAATTTATCAAAATTAATATGTCATAAAGAGCTTACTTCCAAATAATTACAGTACGAGGAGTATATTTCCGAAACTTGGCGTGCGTCAAAAACACAGTACTCAAAAAATATTAAATAGCTACAACGTTTTTTTTTTCGAAAAAATCTTTACTACAACAGTATGTAGTTTTTCATTAAAATCTATAAAACAAAAGAATCAAATTTTTCTACTCAGAAATCAATGCAGGGACCTTTATGTACCTCTCCAAATTTATTATTTTCCCAAATAATCAATAAGGTAAACTCAAATTTAAAAGATAAAATAAGATAATAATCAACTCCTCTCTACATTTTCATTCTGCTAAGAAACTACCTTAAAAAAATCACATCAGTATAGTTTTAATAAAAATGAAATTTCATTTTGCACGGAAGCCATTTTATTCATACTCCATTTTGTGGATTCCCTCTTGAATGGGAATCTGTACGAATGCGCAATAAGAGGCAGCTCATTGTTCGAGAGAAAAAAAAATACATGCAAAGAATGGAAAGGTTCTAAAAAGCATACTGATCATAACTTCCTTGTTACGTCTTTAAATCACAGTAATCAAAGTATTGAAAAAAAGAAGAAAAAAAAATCATGTGTAAATGTTAAACTTACTTGAAATAACAAAAAAATATTTTTCAATTACAAGAAAAACACTTAAAGCAACGGCCTCACTTTACCGTACACACATGCACTCGAAACCTATTACCTCACCCTTACATCCGCTGCAGCCCAGAAAAATGGTCCACCCGCAATAACTCACGGGTTACAAAAGCTTTTCACCCTAAGAAGAGCCCCGTTTGTCCTTTCTAATTAGATTTTTTTTTTTCTGCTGTCGGGCCTGCGGCTGAACCAACGCGCGGTTGACGAAACATACATTCTTCTTCGTATTCTTCTACTTTACTCTCCTCTGTATTCTTTTCTGTGCTCGTAGGCTCTTTTTGCGCTGCGGATCACAAAGTTTAGGTCTGAAATTACATGGTTTGTAGCCAAGCTGCTTTTTCCATCTTGCTCTGTCGTTTTTTAATTATTTTTCCTGTGTTCCCGGCAAGCGTTTCGTGCAACGAGTGCTAGTGTGTTTCTTGTAGTTTTTTTTTTTTTTTTTTTGACGTTTTGAGGAAGCTTAATCTTTGAGAAGGACAAATTCATTTGAGGAGTAGTTAAAAAGAAGGCTAATGGGCTCGTTTACTTAAAGTTAATTATAATTTACTCTTTTTATGTGATGAATGAAAAATAATCGTATCGTGTTGTACTAAAGACTGACAGTTATCCCACTTCTGACACCAAAATATGTCAAAAAATATTAGGTTAAGTTTTTTATTTATCAAAAAACGAGGAAAGAGCCAGTTTAAGTCCACCCCTATTGCGTTGTAGTTCTAGTGGTAGAGTGACGATATCGTACGTGACATACTAATGTGCCAAATAAAAAAAACAGATAGTTAAATTAAAACAGCACATATACGCGCATTTTTTGAATTTAATTGAGAGGAAAGCTATGTATTTGAAAAATGAAATATTAATTGAAACTGATGCTATCAACCTCATCAAACTTTTTTTACCAGATTGAATGTCAGTACAATATTAATTTATAATTAGTCTATCCTCGTATAAAATAATGAGATAAAAATTTTTGTATAAATTTGGATTTTAAATGAGGTAATGTTGTGTTTTATGCAATTAAAAAATTGTAAAATGTTTCAAAATGAAATTTTTCGTTATTTCATGGTATTAGAGCTAAAAGTAATTTAAAAATATTTGCAACGATATATACAGTACAAATATAAAAAATAAATGAACCTATACTAGCTTGAAATGAAAATATTTATCAACAAAAGGATTATTTTCACCGAATCATGTCTTCACATGACAACGACACTAAAAAAAATACCAAGAAAAACAAACAAATAAAGAAATTATTGTAATCATAACGAATGGTAATGAAAAGAATGTTCCAAGAACGCCTAATACAACAAATTAATATTAATTATGAAAAAAGCCACTAATCCAGCAGATTTCGAAACTCAAGCGATAAGTAACCATTTGTATGAGGCAAAAGCTCCACCATGTACGCCCTTGAATCTCCCATCCTCCGATTACTATCCAGCCTTCCTCCTACTCATTCCTCCTTTTGCCATCTTAAATCAAGCTGGTAAGTCAGCCCAGGCCCTTAATTGCCCGCCGTGGCAGGCAAGACGTTGGCGGTGCTCGAATTACTTAGCCCGAAATTAGTTCTGGACGGCTGGTCGGTGGAGAAAAGAAGCGATGAAGCACATCCCGGAATACACGATTGCACTTGTCGAATTTTCTCCTCTGGGCGTGGATAATTTCCCACAATCGCTAACAGCCTAATGGACAAGGATTGATCAGTGCCAGGATTGTGCGGACTTTTATTGACTTTTATTAGTCGGTGGCGCTTCGCATTTTCATTGGGGCTTAGTTTATCTTTTTGAGTAGATCGAGGTTATTCATAGTGGGGTATTTTTTTGCGATTTTCACAGTGATTTTTCATTGGTGTTACTTTGACTTTATTAACCAACTCCATCCTAAGTTAGCTGGAATCATTTGTACATTTACGTACATGAAATAGTACCAAATAACAATCGAATCATTCCAAAATGAAAATTTACTTGCATCGTCATTAATATCGTAAATTTTTTTGAGCTAAAAAAAGGAAATTGTACTCTTGAATTTCTAACATTTAAGCTAATTATTTCTGACTTTGAAATTCATACAACTATTAAATGAACATAGTTCTTTTATTTTAAATAGTTAAACATTTTCTGTAATCCAAAACCAATAGGACCCCCAACACCTAGTGATGAGTAACTCTTCAATTTAATACATGTGCCTTCTCATGATGAGAAAATCACAAATCCCTCCTCCGATAGCACCAGATAGAAATGGCGTTCCACATCAAAAGAAGGATTTAGTCACTAGTAGAATAGTAATTCAAACAAGAGTATATTACATTTGCATGATACATTGGATGCACGTCCCCGATATACGATAAATTAGCAATTAGTGAGTAATTAATAATGAATTACTGGACTTTGATACGGAATACGTTTGGCGAGAGCCACTAATATTATGAAATTGGTACGGTCATGCATAATACCACCGCTTGAAGGATTTTTCTTTATTGGTAACACACGAGAATCCATACGGGTTTCTTTCGTACATCCATAAATAACCAAATCAGCTACTACATAATCGAAGAACAGAAAATACGTAGGTTGGATGGGCCACGAAATGCACATTCTCTCCCATCGTTATTAGAGCCTTTGTGCTTGTACGACAAAAGTAGTGATTCACGAAAGGGCCAAAAATGAAGAAAGATACGTAGTAGTCGCGCGAAAGTGTATTATACATACATGTATAGATATATTCTTGTACATACGCGCGAACTTAGGCATACATGCATTGTACAAGTAAAGTTACCGAACGGGTGCAAGAGCGAAAGAATCTCCTTGAAATATACGTACACCCGCATCCAAGGGGGATGGAAATGGGGGAGGGCAATTTATGCGTAGCCACACCTGGTTAGCGCTGCCGCGAAATAGTCTCGTAAATTTTCATAGCGCCTCGACTTACGCCTCTATACACGGCCCGCCTCTGAAGTATTAAATCTCGAGGGCCTCGACTTTGCCTCGACTATTGGTTAGCTGGCCTTGGCGAGCTTTATGGTGATCTCTGAGGGTGATGCTGTTATTTTGCCGTTGTTGCATAAGTTTGAATGTACATTTTTTTTTTTTTTTTCATTCATCAGGATATGCATTTATAATTGTTATTGCGACGCAAATTAATATTGTTTCCTCACGAATCGATATAAGATGATATAGCTCTACTTTACTGCAAACAAATACACTTTGATACGAGTGTTGATTAGCTTATAAACACTCATTTAAGAAAAATAGATATCACATTGTTTCGTAAGCTTGACAAATCTAAAAAATACTATGTCAAAAACTTTAATTTTCAATCATCCAACCTGTGAACATAGAAGAGCTGTAAAAACAAATAAGAAAAGCCAAGTATGAAATTACAGATTTACAAACGTAACAATTCATTTATAGTACCATCGTGTTTTCAATACAAAAAAAGTAGTATAATCTCATTTAGAGAAAACAGAGGTCAATAATTATTCGCAACAAAGTGGTAAATAATAAGAAAGTAACAAAAAATCGCTAAAGTGCATATTGTGTGACAAATTAATTTTTTTGTTTTCCTTCAAATTGTATTTTGTACACTTTTTAATCATCCAAACTAATGGTTAGCTTATCGTTTCAAAATATCTTGTAACGATACGTACAAATTAATATAATAAATTAAATGTAGTTATAATAAAGGAAGTTACTTATTTATGGACCTCAATACGTGCGTAGGGTATTGTGCTAAGTTAATTGCGTGACTACATAGCTCAGGAGATGTTTTCATAAATCCAAAGGAATCAGATCACAGAACTCTAAAGAACATTTTTTTAAGCACTAAAATTTTTGTGGAGGTGTCCTTATGCGGTTGATATGGAATGTGTTGTTTATTGATGTATTCAGTGGTACAGCACATGTAGTGGGTGATTATTTGGGTCAATGTCTATTGATACTTACTACCCTTACAATTTTTGACAGTACAGCGACAGTTCTTGGTTAAAGACCATTTTTATTACCAAGAAACAGGAGGGCTTCTTACTTAGATAAAAATGTCTGAAAAAACGAAGTAAAAGAGAAAATTCGATCCTTTTCTGATCTCCGCCTATACTCAACAACAAAGTGGATACATTCGCCAAAAGAAACATGCTCATTTATGGCAGCCATACATTTCCACTGGTTATTACAGTGTCCTCATTTATCAATGTGACAGAATTTGCACTACTACACCAGTCAATGGAAAACATATAATCTAACATAACATCCACCCACATAAATTTTCAAGCAAAGACAAAGCACTTCAGTGTCACCCTTTGAAATAAGTATAACACTCTTTACAAGTATAAATAAAACACTCATTTATTTTGTCCGTTACGTGAATACAATAAAAAGGTATTCTAACTTTTCCGCATTCCTCTCGCTATCCTCCTGAATAGTCATATGATATTGTTATCGGGGCAAAAATGAGTCTGGTCAATAAGTTCATCATCAACGCAGAAAAAGTTACTGTTATTTCCGTCGCATATATACCAAGTACACGCAAGTTACAGGACAGCCATTGTCCCGCTGTCGCTCTTACACCTCTCCCTTCGATATCAAAGGAGATTCTCAGCAAGGGTAGTTATCCCTGATCACGTCGGGTCAGCTGCATCGTATAGCTCAAGCATCCTCCGCGCCCTTCCCGGTGCAAAATAACAATATCAACGACTGCAGCGTCAAGTTCAGCCGAGAACGGGGACGGAGGGACACAGGTGCGACTTTCATGCAACCCCCCCCCCACTCTATCTCTCTTACTTTACTTGGAACTTTAAACGACGCAACTTCAAGAGACAATCGTGCCCCTCCCCCTTTTCCTCCTTAGCTGCTTCCTTTGTCGTGGATGCGCGTGTCTACGGCAGGTGGATTTAATTGCTTCGCATCAGCGTCGCGTTGTACACCCAGTACTCGCAATCATCGTCAGACCCACCCCTGCTCCTCCCGGTTTTTCCTCGTCCTTTCCCCGGGAAGTATCGTCTTCTTCCTCTTGCACTTATTCCATCCGCTGAAAGTTCAACTCCAGTTCTGAGAAACCCTCTCGTCTACGGCTTTTTTCTTCGTATACGTAAGAGGCTCAGCGATGGTTTAGGATTTTTGTAAAGATCGGTATGAGCCTTCAAAGGCTTTTGCTTGGTATGATAATTGATAGAGAATGAATGGGTTCGTTGTTTCCTTTTCCATTGGTCTCGCATCGAATGACTTTTAAATCATGAATGAAATCGGTAATGATTTCGATACGATTTGTAACGATTTCAGCTTTTATGATTTTAATACTGATATTTCATAGAATATACTAGTCATTTCACAAACTTTCTTGTACAATAGTTGTATAATGTGGAGGACAAAAACTGTTGGTCGCATTTTTGTATTGTTTTAGAGACAATCATCTCTTAAAAACAATATTTTATGATTATTTTAATTCGGTTTTTTACTTTATACAGGATAGAAAAATAAAATGTATTTTCTTTTATTCAAAAATTTGTTCACTTGCATTGTTTATAAATGTTCATTTTGGAGTGATTCAAGAATTTCTTTGATTCCACTACATTTCGAACGAAATTTCGTTACATTTTTATTTGCGTACCTTCATAAATGTATCAAATGGCTTGAACTGATTTTATTCGAGGGGATGAAAATGATTTCAAATATTTATGGCTCCTCGCAAATGTCAAACTTGAATGTTTGTTTTATTCCATATTGGTCCACTTGTTTCCAATCCATACTACATTTATCACAGAAAAAAAAAGATATTTAGCAGACAACATGAGTATGAAAATAATCAAGTTTATCAACTTTTTCAACAATTCACTGATAAGGATGTAAGCGTGCACGTTGTTTAACAACAATACTACACAGCCTTGACTCGAGTGGCAAAAATATACAAGCGAAGGAACACATTTTCCCAGACGCTCCAGTATTTAATTTCACTTTCCTCAACAAAACGCATAACGGGGAAGCTAAATATCATTTTTCGTCAACAATTTACGCTCGACTGTACGGTATTTATCGACCACCCGTACATATACCAACAGTTTATCTCGGCAGTACAAACAAAACGATCGTACGGTATGAGGGAGAAAAAAAAATCGAATTCCATTCGCAAGATCCCAAATACACACGCAGCCACACTTCCAGCGGTAGAATTAAAAATAAACAGACTTCCGAATCCAAAGTGAAATGGATTCGATCAGCTCGTACGTACACACGTCACCTCGAGGCAAGAGAAGCACCTTGCACCCCCTCGTCCGTGTGTAAAACCTCCTCAAGACAAACAGTATCCGAGAAAGAGGAATTTTTATTGTATGGTTTTCTATACATAGATCGTCTTGAATGTCCCTGCTGGCACTGTTTGTGTTTGATTCTTGTTTGTGCGGCAACGGCTACGCGACGATTGATTTTTAAGCTGTGATGCAATTACAAAAGTATTTTGGCAAACGTGCAGTGCCAAGGGGAAGGAATTACGGGACTGTTTGCCCGTGCAGTGGTCGAGTGAGGGGAAGAGGAAAAGTGTATGCTGTTTGGGTGGCAAACTTTTTCGACTCACCACTTATGCATACACTGTCGAGAGTTTGGGTTTTTGTTATCTTTATGGGTGTATGTAGATCTGTTTGCTCCAAACCATTCTGTTAAGTGTTGATTATGGATCAAAGGTCATGAGAATGATAGCTTATATACTTACCAATAAAAAAATTTAGAAATTTTTTCATACCTATGATTCAATAAATTAAAAAAGTGGAGCTGACGAATGTTATACAAAGTTGCATGATATTTTTTAATCTTTGGATGCCAATCTATAGTTATTTCTTTAAGCGTTTAAAGTACAGACAGATAAAAAGATTAATCTCTATTACACTGTAACGAAAATTTGATTTTTTTTACTGAAAATTTGCAGTGGTCACAGCCGTTTTTGTGGATAATTAAGAATTATTATTTAGCTGATACATCAAATCACCATGAATAAGTAATTATCCTCTGGCGTACAATAAATACGTACAACTGGGCAGTTTTCATATTAAAATAAACTGTTTTTTCTTTTAACTATTGAAAAAAGTTTTTTATTTATTTGTTTTTATTTAAGCAAGAAATCTTATATCAGTCGAGTTAGTGAGAATCTTACGTAGTAAAGCTTCAGTAATTTGGAATAAGCTTGGTTCAACTAGAAAATTTTCCCACGCAAGGGGTTGTTGGAAACCAATGTTACATTTCAATTTTAACTGCAATTTGTTCAACCTTTCATAAATAGAGGTAAAGAAATTCCAAACTCTACCATTAGTAGAGTCAACTCGTTCTTTTTTCATAACAATAAAATCAAATTTCACAGAATCAACGCACCACATAACTGTATACGCTACCTGGTGTCTTCGACGATTCATCGCTCATTATGTTAGTCATTCCAATGTCCTTTATAAAAAACCGTTTATTGCACCGAATGTAAGCTTCATGAGCACACAAGGGCCGTTGATTTGGATGCACAAGACTCACATGTCCACCCCTGGCTGTGCTAAAGCAATACACTGTGAAAGACGGGAACGCAAACGCTAATAGCATCGAATTAGATAACGCTCAGAGGATGGACAAACGGCCGTTTAATTAGACAAGCGCCGAGAGTTTCGGATGCAGCAATGCACGTGTACACAGTGTATGTATACGTATACATATATATATGTATGTAGAGCACAAAGAAGCGAGCGATTGTCGCGCAAATAGGAAACGACAGCAGCATCGCGTGCACATATATATATATGTGTGTATACGTGTGCACACGAACAACTAGAGCGTTACCATTACGAGTGAAAGGGACGGGGAGATAATCATACAGCGACTCCGGCTCGACAGTGATTAGATTGACGCAACAGTTGTCACCGAACCCCGAGCGTTTGCATTAAGATCTCCGGGTGATATTTCCGTTTTTTTTTTTTTTTTTCCTCTCGCGCTGTCAAACATGTGCCCCGGTGATATTATGTGTACACAAGAGAGCGCGCGCGTGCCCGTCAATCCTGCAAACACCAGTCGATCGTTTGTCGATTTTCAGCCCCGCGCATCTCTCTCTCTCTCTCTCTGCGTGTATATGTAGCGCCGAAGCGTGTTTCAACATCCGTTTGGTACGTTAGGCGCGCGTGTGTATGGATACACGCGAGAGGACACCAGAGCGGGAGTTCGATGTACACCTGTCCCTTGTGCTAACTGACGTATATATGCGGGTAGGTGTGTGTACGTGTACCAGATTGGATGGCGTATAAGTGCGGCTGACGGGTTTTCGCGCGAGCTGACGTTACTGTGTTGAAGTGGGAGCGACTCGACTGTGCATTGCTCGGCGATAAAAGTGCTCATTGAAAATTAAATATGGGTATGGATTTTAGATGTATGAGAAACTGGAAACGTTGGTTCGAACATTTTTGGGATGGTCACACGCGATTAGTCACCGTAAACGCTCTTAATGGATTGGACCAAACTGTGGAATGCATTATTTTTTCCTACGAAAAAGTGAAACGTTTTTTATCGACGATTGTTGTATGGTAAGAAGATACAATTGTATGTCTTCTTACGAAATTTTTTAAGAACAAAAGTTAGAGCCCTGAATTATTAGAAACACCATTTGAAGTTTTCATCGATACAATTTAATTATTAAGCATATGTATAGTCCAAATTTCGTAACTGAATTTTGAATAATAAGGGTTGTGATTTATTTAACTAACGAATTCATTCATTGAAAAGACGAAAAACTGACATGTTATAATCAAGATAAAAACAAAAATAAATGTACTTGAATACTCTACAAGAGTGAATTTGTATGAACAATAAAAGCAATAAAAATTAGATTAAAAAAAAATTAAGGAATGGAAATAAAATTTGTATCAAACTTTAAAGTGACATCCTAACAGCGATATAGGTTAAACAATTTTTAAACCACAAATTATCAGATTTCAGAATTCATGAATCAAGTCATTGACTGAAAACACACTCGTGCACACGCACACACTGCTTTGGAAATATTGTTTTATATTTTTACGCCAACACATTGTTTGTAACAGCCCATTTATTAAAATATTTATTAACCCATTCAACGCTTCTTTGTGAGTAAATAAAATATCGATGCAAGCATCTGAGGAGAAGTTACATATCATATTTGAAATAAATCTTTTAGAAAAGAAAAAATTAAAACCATACAAAATAACGTGTTTGTTAATAATAAAATGAGTTGCTTCACCTGGCAAAATCAATGCCTTGTAAGGTGATTTAAAATATTTTCTAGTTAATCATCGACGAACTTGCATTTACATTTATTAAGATAAATTAATATTTTACTAGTAAAAAATCCAGTACAATTCAGTTGGTTCCACCAATTGTCATTATTACTGTTGTCGGTATGATTGTAATATTCATAATATTATTTTGATGGGTTCCATAAATATAAGCAATTAACACAAATAAGACTTTTTGCAACAATGATTATAAAAGTGATCCTACACACTACAGTAATACAGAAGAAAAGTAAAAAAAAAAAAACATCAATTCAACCCCTCCAAGAAAATCCTTAAAAAAGGGTTGAAATTATGAAATGCTTCAAAGTCGAGCTGTAATTCCGACAAGTGTCCCCTCGCCGTTTCCTTCAGTAGCATCAAAGCGAAAGTGCGAGAAAAGCGATCAACGCGCGTAAATTTTCCAGGCGCACCTCGACGTAAATGAAATATAAACGACACGGGGCTCCGTCATCCTATACACACGCAGACCAAAAAGGGGCGCCTCGACAGCGTAGCGGCAAAAGAGAAGCTCGGAAAGGGGCTCGGGAGGCCAGGACAAGAGGGGGAGGGCTACATAAGTCTGCTCGCGAGGCCAGTGGCACGTCCTTTCCCCGCTACAAGCAGCTTTGGGAAATATCCGGCGTATCAGCTCGCCAGCACGGGCAAATAGTCGGGGGAGCACGGGAGGGGGTGAAACGCCGTGCCTCCATTTCGCGCCGCCGGAGCGAGCAAATATTGATACAAATCCTGGCGTTTAATCGCTCAGCCCTCTTCGTACTACTTACCCTCGTAAGTGTGACGCGTTACGCGTGGGAGTGTGAGGATGCGTGTCTCCACGGCTTACTCGAGTTTTACGCAGGGTGTGATGGCTTTTTTTTTTTTTTTTTGGCAATCGAGTCCCTTTTAGCATTGTTTGACCATCGAGTGGATGGACCTTGGAGTTAATGGTGCATCATGGGATCCAGTCCATGTACTGCAGGCTACTACTTAAAATACATTGTAAGGTGGTTTGGGCGTTTGGTGCCGTTCCAAGCGAAGGTCCCTTTAAGGTTTTATGGATTATGAAAAATATTCTTTGTTCATCGTCATGATAATTGAATACCTAAATCACACATTCAAATTCCAGAAATTTATTGGACTAAAAAGTTATAAAATATCAATAACAAGAACTCATTATCTGAATCTGCGTATACGCAAAGGACGATAAATCACTTTTCTCTTAACTTTCTTAAAATCCAAGAGGTTTACATAAAATTTTCATGATTTTCAAAGATTACTTACATAAAAAAGTACAAATAGAGTTTTAATTTGTAGAAGTTTATCATTTACTTTTGGAGTTATAGTCATTTTAATGTTAAATTCCACAAGATGTTGAATTGGTGACTTGATTTTCTGAAAAATTAAGTGGTTAACCCTAAAATTTTTTCATTGAAAATAATTAGGCACACTTCATTTGCATCATTTTAAAAATTTCAGAGATTGTTATCTTCCCAATGAAAATTGCCCAATCCACTTTTATTCAAAAATAACCATTTAATACGATTTAACCAATAATAAACGTAGTTAATATGGTCGCAACTGAAACAATGAAAATACCAGCTCATTTCGAGCAATGGAGGAAAAAAAGAAGCACACAAATGTCTCTGGTAAACAAGCCATGGTTCAGAATTGCACGCTATCGTCATCTTTTCAGGCTTCCACTACTACTACTACTCTCCTGATTGGGCACAACTTCTGCTCCCCTCTGGATCGAAGCCCGCTAAAGGTACATGGAAGAGAATGCCTCTGGTTTCCCAGAGACTCGAGGGAAATCACGTTTGAAGTTCCCTTCCCTCTCACTTGTTTTTTTTTTTTTTTTTTTTTTTTTTTCGAACTTATACACGTACTCACGACTCATTTCCATCCAACGGTCCGGAGCTTTGGTCCTTGCTCGGATCGCCTCTACTTTTATTAAAAAGTGAAGCCTCCATCAAGACTTTGACTAGCGTTTAAAGAGGGTTGGAATTTAGAAATTGCTTGTAGAAGTTTCGTGCCGTTAGAACACCTTATTGGTCCTCGAATGTTGTTTACTTCAAAAATGTGTTCGGTAAAACAAAGTCCCTTAGACCACATTGAAAAATGTCTGATTTGATAATGCAAGCATCAACGTCACGGAAATATAGTCCAAAGGTCGTCTGGACCGAAAGTTCGTCCATTAACGATAACAGTGAAAGATGGACAGTAGCTCCGGCTGATCGCGGGTGGGAGATGGAAACGGGGGACGGGGTTCTGACAAACGCAGCTGCTTGTTTTGGCAAAGTCTGTGTCTCCGACCGAGTCAGCTAAAAATGCCGGCATTTCCGGGTGAGGAGGAAGGCAGAGAGAGCGTTTGACTGATGATTATTGGTAGTCTAGCCGGAGAGCCTCGGTAGATGTGTCCACCTTTTCCCTCGGTTGTCTTGCTGCTTCTGTGATTAATCATTTGGTTTTGTTGAGCGCTTGTTTATACTACGCCGAGGAAAAGGGTGAGTTCACTGGTGAGACGAGGATTTGATAATAGCATCACGGTTGGTTCTCTGGTGCGTTGCATTACTGCAGGTATCCACTGAAGATTATCAACACACTTTTTATATCCATCTCTACTTAGGTGACAGATGAACGTTTGGGTGGAAGAGAGAAAGAGATAAAGGATTTCCACGATATTAGTGGATTGATGGAAAATTTTTTCTCTAAAGCTTCTGGGTCCAGCTATTACCGAGGCAAATTTTCTGGTTTCTCCTTTTCCCCTTTTTTTTCTTTTTCGAAAACTTACCAAGTGGTAGGATTAAAAATTAGGCTAGATAAAAGCGAGAAGATGCCAGCTACTCTGGCACATTTTCCAATTTAAAACTTTCCTTCCACTCTCTCTCTCTCTCTCTCTCTCTCTCTCTCTCTCTAACTCTGACTTCGACGATTTACGGAAATTACGATCTTGCTTCTTTTACAAACCCATTTCTGATTTTTACAAACCCTCAGCTTTTAGCTGAAATTCAATTCTTTTCCACTTAAAACTTAGTTGAGAATATTTTTCTATAGACTTCATCGCTGACACGTATTATTTGGCCTAAAGGCCTACATTCCTCTTTTTTCATCACTGCACCGTTTACGAAAACTTCCAAAAAATAAAGACCACAAAACGAAGATAACTGATTCGAGTCACAGAGAAAACAAGGAGAAATGTGGCGATTAACAAAAAGGATCACAATACATCTTTCGTACACCATGAAAGGAGGAAACATGGAGGTATAAAGGCACCCTATCGCGTGATAGCTAGCTCAGCAACAACAATAATAACAGCAACAACAACAAATGTAGTAGACCCTGTTCGCCCAGTGGGAAAGGGATTGGGAGCTCACGCGATACCTAATCCGATTTAGTGGTACGGGCGCTAATTAATCGGCCGTCTTCTGAGGAAGCTGCCACCGCCGCTGGCGTCACCATCGTCGTCGTCGACGTTGTTGTAAGACGTCGAGAGAAATTGCGGTCCAATCAGGGTAATGTCGTGTCTCTGCTGCGGAACTGTACCAGGTATAAAGGGAAAAGGAAAGGGCGAAGGCTTTGAGGGGAGAAATATTGCAAACGGACTTAAGGAATTATCTGACGTTACCAGTGTCCTCCGTATATCTGGGGAGATACTCGTTATATCTACTAACTGGATGAGTCGAATTTTCCTTAGTTCTCGTCTTCTTTTGTTTTCGGCTTAGATTCGGGGGATCGCGACCTTGAATTAGTATATATTTTGGATCATTTGTACAACTCTGATTACATGAAAAATAATTATGTTGTAATATCCAGGTCTAATTCGAGAAATGACTCTACATATGATAAGTTGATTTAGTGATAAGTGTCGCATCGAAGATATTTCTCATACAGAAAATGTAAGCGAAATAAAATTTAGATATTAGCTATTTAGTAAAACGATTGACAATAAATTCTAATATTTAACAAAAATCTAATCTTTTTAAAATGCTTAAACTTAAAACATCCGATTTTTAGGAGTATTGGATACTCCATCAAATACATAATATTACGAAAATCTCTAGATGGTTAAACGAAATGCATAGAAACATAAAACACTTGGTTGGTAGGCAATTCTTAACTATATGGTTGTATATTAAATGAAATAGTGTTGTAGAAAATAAAAAAAAAATTAAAATTGTATTAATAAAGTAATCACCCGTATTGATTGTATGGTAAAAATAGTAGACTACGATTCTCAAAGAAAGACAACGAAACAATCTCAAAAATCGTAAAAATTCGTCAATATTTCTCTAAGGAGAATGAAAGCTAGGAGTCTCATGTAATGAATTAGAAATTTTTAATAGCAGCAATAAGCTTTATAAGCTTTAATTTTAATTATTTATTTTAATTTATTAAGACCAAAGGACGTTTCAAATAATTTGATGAAGCTTAGGTACAAACACCACAGTAACTCTTCCAAAATAGTATTTATTGAATTGGTAATAGTTTCTAATTTCAATATCATATTCATCCTTTTATCATATTATATATTTCCCTTTGAATATCACGTGTCCGACATAATCTCTTACTTTGTCACTAACAAAAGTTCACTCGTTCAAGGTCTGACTGGAAAGTCGATGAATATGTGGGAATAGAGAGCTGGAACAAGAACTGAGGGGTATGAAGAGAGATACAGAGGGCTTAACTATCAATGGAATCTGGAATCCGGTATTAGGCCAATTTAGACCATCAGATTGTCTGCCTTGATCATTAGTACTACTGAGAGTTTCAAATTACAACTCCTAGTTTTGACAGTTAACCAACAGGAATCAATAGTTATTTTACTCAACTCAACTTTAATGTAACTTTTACATGAAATGTGTGCTTCTCATCGAAAGTATTGTGGACTAAAAAATATGTTCAAAATTTAACAGATACTTTTTTCTAAGTTTTAGGCATCAAGGAATCATGACATACATAAAATTTCTAATTTAACTAAGTGACGCAACTAATTTCCATAAAAATTATACGTGAAGTTGGTACATTGTTCAAACCTTTTTTTATGGCTCAAATTCAACTTTGGCTGGAATATAATAACTTGTAGGTCCAAACCAAACATAATCCTCTCTATTACTAATCATACCTAATTTTCATTTCCTGCCTCTTCTTACTTGAAGCTATTTTTACATATAACAACGTGGGATAGGCCACAACCACCTTTTGCAAGGCAACATCGTTCACTTTCACTGCTTCACAGAATCAAAGTCGTACAGAAGATTTTACGTCAAAAACCAAAAATTCAAAGATTTGTTGTTTTGTGAGACACCTTAGAGTATCCTCAACCTATGTCTCACAAACTCCACCATGCATCTATAAATTGACAATATGGAAGTAGGACCGACGTATAAAGTCGATACAAGTTAACAACGCACGAGCACAGTCTAAAACATACGTGTATAGAAGTGTAGGTAGACGAGGAGGCGGAGAGTGCGGGTAACTCGCCACGGTATGCAGTTGATTATGGAGAGCCATATAAAGGTGCTCGACGTGCCCCAGCATCTTGAGTGCCTGCCTCTCCTATCAGCCATGTTGCAGCCCACTTCCGCAACTTCGTCCCCCTTTCTCTCTCTCTCTCTCTACGGCTAACCCCTTGAATGCGCTATCCCTCTCTCTACGAGTGTCGGTTCCGCTTGTGCAAGTTACGTATGAAGTTCGCCGAGTGGGCAATTTTGTCGAACGCGGCGCTACGTGAACCATATGCTTTTTGTCTCCTTAAGGTTATTGCTTTGTTGGAGTGATTATTCATGTTGATTTTACTCAAAGTTAACACGAAACATCAATACTAAAGAGACTGGTCTGGCTGCTTTTCTCGTGGATAAAGTCAGGTATAGCTTCACAGTTGCCACTTAACCATTTACTCGTGAAGTTAACAAATTACAAAAATAAATTTGGGGCTGCAGAGTTTATGGTTCACTTAAAAGTTACTAGATTTCAGTTTTAGGTTGTATTCGGAAATGATGTTTTGGTTAGCTCTAAGGTTGGTATCTACCCCCACCATTACTTAACTAACCGAGCGTGTGTTCATGCACTGTAAACACCGTTTAGTTAATCAGCTGATTTTGGAGAGAATTTTTGAGTAGAACTTCTATACTGTAGAAGTGGAGTCGTTCTCATATTAGCTGTTTTATAAAACACTACCTTAAAACAAATAATGAAAATGAATATCTTTTGCACTGCATCGTCTGCGTCCAAAACTTACTCCAAAATCAGCTGATTAACTAAACGGTGTTTACAGTGCCTGAACACACGCTCGGTTAGTTAAGTAAAGGTGGAGGTAGATACCAACCTTAGAGCGAACCAAAGCATCATTTCCGAATACAACCTTAGTTTTCGTCACTCTCATTTAAACATCCAGCAATTGGATGTTTAATTTTATTTACTATTTTTTGATTACTGTAAACTCACTCCACTTGACTTTCAGCTGATAAATTGAGGATGTCAGGATTCAGGCTCTAAATTTTAGTCAAACAAATAAAAGAACTTGCACTTTTTTACGGAAAATGTCGAAGTAACAATCTTGACACTTGTAGGTGGTAAAAATGCTTTTTTTTTTTTTTGTCAAGTCAATTACGTGACCACAAATGGATTTTACTCGTTGGCAAACGTATTAACACTAAATGAGGATGTTTCACATCTTGTAACCTTCATGCACTCATTTTGTTAGTTTACAATTATTTTATTTGATAGAATTTGTTAATGGAGATGAAAAATAAAAGCTGTTCACACGAACCGTCATTGAAAATACCAAATAGAGATAAGGAAATCCATATTCATAAAGAATATTCCTACATTTAATAAACTGGGGTTGCCTATTGCTGACCTGGCTTGCTGCAAATAATCCAAATTTAGTTAAATTAACAAATTTAAATAAAAATTTACTTATTAAATCATCATAACTAAAAAAACCAACAACAATAAAGAGATGAAAAGAGCAGAAAGTGAAGATCTAATGAAACTTCCACACATCCAATGTGAAAGAAAAACAGCGTATTGTAGTGGCAAATTCAAGTTCGAGTTCAAATTCCAAAGCAGCCTCTGTACATCCATCCTATCTCCCAGTCGCATCTCGATTTTTCCCAGCTAAATTACAAGCTCCCAGAAGTGAGCATCCACCGACTCCGACTAGGGATGGGGGGTCTTAATCCGGTGCGGAACAGTACTCCTGGGAGGCTGGGATGAGCCCAGGCACGTGCTCGCCGGATATTGGCTCCGCAGCAGAGGAACTCGGTACAGTCGGAGGACGGATGTTCGCTCACGCCCCGTTGATCATCAAAAAAGGGTGATTAGCTGTGGTTCGGGGGGTTGCACTTGTGTTTTTCGAGGCTACACTTGTACCGCCTTACGATGCACGGGAAGATACAAAACACATCCTCTGTCCCGACGTTCACGAAAAACCGGGCGTGGGTATGATACATTCATCAGAGATTACAATATATCGGCCGAGAGGAGCGCCGAAAGGGTAAATAGAGTCCGGGTGATGCATCGCCCGAAGCTCCGGAAATTCAATTACGCTCAGCCGAGCAAACAGCCCGGAAAGAGCGAGATCTCCGGTGTGTATCACCAACTAAAAAATTACAGTCAAATATGGCCGCTCTCCTCTCTCTTCCATAGTTCCAAGGGCGCGCGCGATCGAGCTCGAAAAAACATCGGCTGCATCATTTCCAACACTCGAAAACGAGAGAAAAACGATACGCGCGCGTACCTCCGTACGCGATTACCAAAGAGCGGCGGGGAAAATAAAGTACGTCGTCCGATCATATCGAGGGAGATTCAATCGAGTGCCGCGGGTCACACGGTCCGATTAGCTTGCTTCACGCGCGCTCGTGATTTTCGACTCGCCACGATGAATTTTATTTGACTCTGGCGGTCGATTTTTTTTTTTTTTTTCATGGACTCGTAAGAGCGCATCTTTTTCGCGTCACGCGTGTGTTATATGCGGGGCTTCCGGCTATTTGTTTGGGAGCAAAAGCGGAGGGTGGTCTTTGCTAGAAGGATGCTCGTGATTAATTAGTTATCGAGTGGATGGTGAGGGTTGCTCAATTTTTTATGGCGATTTTAAAAAGAGAGAAAATGAAATGAGATGGTGCGTGCTTTATTGAATTCCCTTCGGTGGAATCGAGGGTAGTAGCGTCCCGAGGGCACGTGGTAGAGGCCCTTTTAATGGAACGTTCACGTTGTAGTTTTATTTTTATATCCTGTGATGCTTAAAGGGGCGGAGTATATTTCTGTATTACCTCGAGGGGCTGTGCACTTAAAAGTCTCGATAAAATATTTTCGAGGCTTTTGCAGTCTGTAAAAGACTTTGGGAGGCATCGAAATCTGTCGTAAACTTTTAAAGACTTTTCAAGACTTTAAGGTGACTCCAAACAGCTTTGAAATCTTTCCGAAATATTCGCAGTCCTTCAGTTACTTTGGAAGACTTTGGAGTCATTGAAAGTCTTGAGCGACTTTCAAATCTTTCAGAGACTTTCACAAGTCTTTATGGGACTATAAATAATTGGAAAGTGTTCTCGAGATTTGTCTAATTTTTTTTTTTAATTAAATAATGAAACTTTAGACAAAAATATCTTGAATTCGGTATTGCTGAGTCTTTTATGATATAAATGACGTAAAGATGGTACCCTCAAAATTACATATTCGTACGTAGTTTTATTTTATCTTCTTACCACCTTCAAAAAAAAAATTTTTTCTTCAATTCAAGCACTATATTACTACGACACAAAATAAATGCCGAGCTCCCTGCAAGCACACATGAACCCTCTCTTTCTCGCGCTGCATTGGATGTGTGTGTATCGGTGAACTCCAGCTGTTGCTCGCTGGCCCATGAAAATTCAATCGCAGTTTGGAAAGGAATGTTTAATCTGTCCTCTCACGCACCGTATCACAGGTCGAGGATCAGGCTATGTCAACAATCGAATTTGATTAATTTTGGGACACATCCCCATGAACAACTTATCATCCGTAAAAACAACGGATACCAGAGAGATATTACACGATTATCCGCGTGGACGCTTAATTGGAACAACCCATGCGTAGATCCGATATTATTGTCGAGAGGCAGGAGGGGAGAAAAAAAAACGTAACATGAAGCCTCACAGGGTCCCGGGCACGTTAATTCATGCAAAACGCGCTCGCCTTCGCGCCTCTATGTATGGTTCATTAGTGCGCCGCGTCGCGGGCTCCACTGATCGAATCTCACGGCCTCGTTAATTCTTATTCATTATGGCGCATCACGCGCTCTCGCTGAGCCTCTCCCTATATACGTATATATGTATCCCCGGGTGGGATGCCGCTCCGACATTTAAAGTGGCTCGGCTTTTGTTGTGTGTACCCCCACGCCTGTCTTTTTTCTCCCTTTTCGATTGCTTTCTCTCGTCGGGGTGAATTGTCCGCGCCTTTTTCCGATGAAGCTGAAAGAAGCTTCGTTCGCCATTTACGCGATTGGGAGGCAGATTTTTGAATGCAACCTCGATTGCTTGGGTTTTTCTTCTCCCCCTCCTTTTTTTTTTACAGACGTTCCAAATGAAGGTGCTAGGTGAGTAAACTTGCCTCCTGACGTAGATGCCGTGATTCATGATCATGTTTAGCTATATGAAAATGTTGGAGGGATTACGGGATTTTTCTCACTAAAATTAGAAATCTTGAATCGAAAACCAAGGACTATACGTTAAAAAAAGTGTAGTATGATAGATATCTGCAAATGAAATCTCGCTTGTACCAAGCAAGCATTAAAATATTTAAAGAATAATAAAATCATATAATGGTATAGCAAGACACCTTCAACAAACAAATACTGATGAAAAGCTTTAGTACATAAATATAATTTAAATTCCCCTTGAAGTTTTCTACTAAAAAAAAAAAAAATAAAAAAATAAAATAAAAAATAAGATTGATAGAAGAGCCTGAAACGGAACTCAGCTTGCGAGTGACGTTTAATATGTTTCCCGGCGCGACGGCAAGCCCATGTTATCAACTTCCCTATCCTTATTCCCGTTCCTTTGCTCATCAGCTTCAAAGATCGGTGTCAATATCGACGGAGTTTCACCATCAGCGGGTTCCAATCGAACCACACCAGCCAAGATTTCGAACACGCTTCCCTGGAGAGACACTCAGGTATGGGAGGGGAGTATCTGCGCGACATGACGCCCGGGAATCGCGCGTCCTTGCATTCCTCGTAATTGAGCGATAATAATAGCTTTTGAAGATTCGTAGTTGGTACTTTTGTTCTGGAGAGCACAACAAACACTGATAAATATTTTGGTCACTTATATTTTTTTATCGTTGAATTTTTGTGCAAGTAGTAATGGTAAATGTTTGGTCAGACTCACATATTGAGCGATAATAATAGCTTTTGGAGATCCTTAGGTGGTGCGTTTATTATGGGGAGCACAACAAACACTGATAAATATTTTGGTCACTTATATTTTTTTTATCGTTAAATTTGTGTGCAAGTAGAAATGGCAAATATTCGGTCAGACTCACACACTTAACGACAATAATAGGTTTTGGAGATCCTTAGGTGGTGCTATTGTTATGGGGAGCACAAAAAACACTGATAAATATTTTGGTCACTTATATTTTTTTATCGTTAAATTTGTAAGCAAGTAGAAATGGCAAATATTCGGTCAGACTGGCACACTGAACGACAATAATAGCTTTTGGAGATTCGTAATTTGTGCTTTTGTTTTGGGAAGCACAATGAACACTGATAAATTTTGTGGTTGTTTGTATATATTTTTGTATCGTTGAACTTGTGTGCAAGTACGATATCATCTAACATTGGATTTGTTGTTGTTGAACTTAAAATTACCATTCAAATATTTGCTCTCTTAGCTTGAACAGGTGGTACATCAAGTCTATGTATCTTACAAGTCATGAATATATCTAATTTACATCGGTTTGTAGAGTCCTTTTAAAAAAATATATGGAAACAGCTCGCGTTTCAGACAGTACATTTTTATGTCCTTACTCGGCTAAATATCAAAAATCGAGGAAGATAAACCATCGTTAATAAGGAAAAAAAATTGAGACGCGAACAAACTCCATAGGCCACAGTTCCTCCAACCACCGGAAACTTTGACAAAAAAAAAGAAAGTCCTACCAGCAGTCCCTGAAATGACAATTCGAGCCCACGAAAAGACTTTCCATTTAAGGTCCCCTAATTCCGGCAATATCTCGAATAAAACAAGAGCCCCGCCAGGACTATAAGCGCGCGAAATATTTCCCGGCCATTTGTCAAAGACGAGGGCGCGCGAAGGACTTCATCTAACGCCAGCCGAAGGAAAAGCCCATACAGAGCCCGGAAAATGCTTGGGGAAAGAAAAGAGAGTCTGTCTCGCGGTGGCGATAAATCCTGCTCAGAGTCGGCCGGAGGAGGGAAAACTGACTTGCGGGTCATCCGACGGAATGGGAAGGTTCTCGCGGTGGGAGCCGCGATGGCATTTTGTCGACCAGCACGGCTGTTGAGCTATTCCGATGATGAGCCGAGCGATGGGAAAATAATAATGCCACTGACGCGTGGGCAGCTTTTTTTTCAGACCACACAGTTTTTACCTCCGAACTCGGTCAGAGGCTGGAGATTGTTGTTTCACAAACCTCTCTAAATTTCAAATAGTGATAAGTATACAGATTTTAAAAAAAAGTATATATGCATACACTGTGAAAAAGTTAATATACACTATTGAGACAGTGAAACGGGCGATTTCACTATTTCAAAGTTTTATACTTATAACTTATTTGAATAAGTGAGTATTCGCTATAAAATAGTAGATTTTACTGCGAAACAATAAATATATGCTATTTCTACAAAGTTAACGTTTTACTATTTACATTCGTTGGTTAACTTATTGTTGGAATTACTCGAAACAATGTGTATAGGTTGTACAATCATCTTTTTTTGGATCAAGATCGTTTGTTTAATCACTGATAAATATTTAGAATTGAAATTTATATCGACTTGGTGGTAATAAACGCTCCTAATTTTTCACTACTTTGTCAGCGAAAATCTTGTTCACTTGTGCAAATATTGAAATTTTCACTATTTAAAGTTTAGAGAGCTCAGATACTCATTGTTTTTCAATAAAATATCACAGAAATCCCAGATCAATTATTCTTACTGCTTTTGACTCGCCAAGGAGGCTTCATTAACAATCATCGTTACCAGCCTCGTTTTTTTGGTGGGCTCATGACAGATTATTTTAAACTCCACACGAACCTACAAGCAAACCAGGGATGCACACAAATTTCATCGCGGTCCAGGCTGTCAAGCTGTAGAGCCTCGCTGACAGCACTCGAAATCACGAATCGACGGAAACTTCATCCCTCGGCTGTCAATGAAATTTTGCAATATCAAACGCAAAATCAAATCGTAACAGTGGCTGTGGATTATAAAATTAAATATCCTCCACCTGCAGGCAAAGACTTCATTTTCCCAATCACCCGGAAATTCCTCGAGTTAATTTTGAAATCTCCACGATAGAAAGCTACAATTACTCCCTACATCAAACCCCAAGGGAAGAAATCGCAAAAAAAAAAAAAATACTGAGATTTCCATTTAATTACTTTTCTACGGCTCATGCAGCACATCGGCGAAACTCCGACAGAGCGCGGATACACCCATACGTACGCGGCACGTCAGTCACGAGTCAGACGCAGATAACCAACGTGTAAAACGCACACACTGTGGCTAGCCCGTGTGCTATATCGGCAAGGACGGCTCGGCCTCCACAGGATCCGGTTTGTGCGGTTCCATCTCGCACAAAGACACACGCATGTACGCGTGCGGATTTGCCGAATCGCAAATTTATATTGTTATTCAATTAAACGGGCTTTAATGCATCGCGAGCGCGGGTATACACTCGGATATATTAATGTATATGTGTTTGCGCGTAGTGTCCCGCGGGAGTGGTCGGACGTCATCAGTCGGATGAATCATCTGACGGATATGACAAGGGGCTCTCGTTAAAACCGAGCGCCCTCCCTCCCCGTGAATCGGATTGATTATTTATTGAAGCCCATCACCCCAGCTTTCCTCGCTCGCTCGCGTGCGTGCTTTTTCCCACGTTTTTTTCCTGTACGCAGGAGCAGGTAGTTTTTTTAATTTTATTTTTTTTTTCAATGCGTGTTGGCTGTGGAGGAAGTGAAAACCATTGATCAGATCTCGTGTTCACTTACGCTCATCAGTCTAGGATTGTTTATTCATTAGCTCGAAGATTCCGTATTCGCAGGGGGAGAGAGTTGCATGATTTTTCAACGAAATGCTTTTGATTCTGGATGCCTCCGTTTTATCGTTTTTCGTCGATTTTATACTTATTTAATTCAAATACCGTCCAGTGGGTTCGTGTTGCGAACGTTTATTCTGTTGTTGCTACCACGTGAATGCACAAAAATTAAAATTCTTGATTCAACACTCCTTTGATGATACTTCAAATCAAAAATGCACAACATTTTCGCGTACTACGCATAATACAATTTATGAAAATGTTACAAATTTGCAATGAGATATTTCTTAACTAATGTAACCTTGAATTCGGCTTCAATCTATTACTGATGTATTCACTCATGCACTGACTCTTGCTCCCAGTTGTGACGTTATAAGCGACTATATTAGATCCATCACTTTTTGTTTAATCATTTTTTTCGAATTAGATCATGAAACACGTAGATTTTTGTTTCATCACAATCTTAATTTTTAAAATAAAATTTTTCTTACTCTAGTAGCTACTGATAATTAGTAAATAAGCATAAGCATGCAATGCGAATTTCGAGTTGTTTGCCAATCGGTAAATTTAAGGGCTTATACTGCCTTGTAAAAATTTAAATTTGTATTACTTACTTAAATCCTAAAAAAAGCGTGGTTTCCCATAATCACTCACGTTTCACCAATCGAAAAAAAATATCGATAACCTTTTTCTCACACTAAGTATCACAGCTGCCTGCACGTTTCGCAGGTCATCCCCCGCAATTAAAATAAAGGTACATTTTCTTAAACGTTTAAATTTAATTTTTTGAAACAAATAATTCTCATTTCACTTAAGAGTTAAAAACATTAGCATCATATCTATAAATCATACTGCTGAATTTTCAGATGTGACCAAACGATCTAATCAGCCTAGACCAATCAAATCTCGAATGATCAGTCTTCATCGCGTTGCTTAAAAATTATACGCAAGTTCCATTTATTCGAACTCTTTTTAAATTAAAATTTACCTTGTCTTTAACAATTTCACCCACTGGTAACATAAACAACGAAAGTTTCACTCCAAGGGACTATTTTGAGTTGAAAATACAAAATTTTCTGAAAAACATCAAATTAATTTTCCACCTCGCTGCTTAGCCCGATTTTCTAGCTTCGTAACTATGTATACAGTACACGCGCTGCACGATGAGCGCACGCACGAAACTTAAACAAGCGTACACCTGCGCGAGCTAAGCATCAACGCCGGAGGCACTCCGGCGTTAAGTGTAAAATACAGAAGAAGCGACGAGCCGAGCGGCACGGAGTTTTGGCTATACATGGTACAGGCTCGGGCTAAAAGGGAAAACGTGTTTCAAAGCGAAAAAGTTCGGGATTTTAATTTGACGCCTTGGGAAGGGGGGGGGGTAAGGATCACGAAGTTGAGAAAACAGGCCAGTGCAGTCTCCTGGAGTTTATCAGAGCCGGGCGTTAAGCGCTGCGAAAGAAAATTATCAGCAAAGACGCTATAAAGTACAATTTTTATCAGCCGTGAACAAAGAGTGTACGAAACTCACACCGTTGTAAATACACTTCGCCATCGAGTCACTCCCGCGCGTGCCGTGTGTACTTTTAAAAGCACGTGATTTGAAAATTAAAGATATTTGCGGAGTCGTCTGCTCGTCCCTGCCAGGGTGCAGCTCTCAGGAGCAGCAGGTAGGTACCGATGTTTGCGAGTGGCAAGCAAATCTGGTGTTTACCGTCGTCTTATAGCTGTCTTTGGGCGTGCGTGTTTTTCGTTTTCTCCGGAAAGGGGCGCCCATGCCGAGAGGCTCCTTGATGAAAAATAAATTACTCCTTGCGAAGGGAGGTCGTTTTTTCGATTTTGCCGCATCTTATTTCCGTTCATTGAAACCAACTGCGTAGAAAAGAAAAATATTTTTTCAAGATCTTAAAAAGATGCATGGCTCATCAAAGAGTCCTCTGAAATGGTTAATGAATTACGTGATATAGCCTACTTATTTGAGATTATATGGGTCTAGATCGAGGAACTACGCACTCTTGAAGTCATTTAAAAAAACTCCGTAAGTCATTCTAAGTCTTTCAAAGACTTCAGAAGTCTCTAAAAGATTTCAGACTTTTTACCAGGACTTCAAGAGTGCATATAGCTTGAAGTCATTAAAAAAGACTTTTATTCATTAAAAAAGACTTTTAGTCATTAAAAAATACTTCATAAGTCATTCTAAGTCTTTCAAAAACTTTAGAAGTCTCCAAAAGACTTCAGACTCTTTACCAGGACTTCAAGAGTGCATATAGCTTAAAATCATTAAAAAAGACTTGTAGTCATTAAAAAAAAATTTTAGTGATTAAAAAAGACTTTTAGTCATTAAAAAAGACTTTTAGTCATTAAAAAAGACTTCATAAGTCATTCTAAGTCTTTCAAAGACTTCAGAAGTCTCCAAAAGACTTCAGACTTTTTACCAGGACTTCAAGAGTGCATGTAGCTTAAAGTCATTAAAAAAAACTTCATAACTCATTCTAAGTTTTTCAAAGACTTCAGAAGTCTCCAAAAGATTTCAGACTTTTTACCAGGACTTTAAGAGTGCATATATCTTAAAATCATTAAAAAAGACTTTTAGTCATTAAAAAATACTTCATAAGTCATTCTAAGTCTTTCAAAGACTTTAGAAGTCTCCAAAAGACTTCAGACTCTTTACCAGGACTTCAAGAGTGCATATAGCTTAAAATCATTAAAAAAGACTTGTAGTCATTAAAAAAAAATTTTAGTCATTAAAAAAGACTTCATAAGTCATTCAAAGTCTTTCAAAGACTTTAGAAGTCTCCAAAAGACTTCAGACTATTTACCAGGACTTTAAGAGTGCATATAGTTTAAAGTCATTAAAAAAGACTTTTTAAGTCTCTCGGTCTAGACTATTGATGTGGTTTTTTTCTCAGCCGGATGACTCAAAGATATGATTTTGAGTGGTAACAAAATTATTAAAGGGTCTAAATAAACACTTTTGGTTGAAAAAATAAAACAAAACAAAAAAACTATTTAAATTAATAGTCGTACTAAATGTTTGAGCAATCCCTTGGTGTTGGCACGCGAAGAGTACAAAAGGCGGAGCTCCCCAGTAGTACGGAAAAGTACAAAAAACAACAGTTTATCTCTATTGGATAAATCAGTTTAGCTGTCTAAAAAGATGAGATACGTTTTTTTTTTTTTTTTTTTTTTCACCAACATTAATTGACAAAGATATGATTTGTCAAATTCTGGAATGATCTCACTTCGTACAGCGAAACGATTTTATCGTACGCGATATCATTTAAAATGAATGACTTGACGTGATCCTCAAGACATCATTTCGTTGGTTGAGAAACTTTAATACGAATTATCCCTGAAAGTGTTTGGTACACTTCTCTGTTTTAACACCATTTTAACTTTTTCTTTTTGTAGTTTCAGATACTTCTATGAAATTAATAAGCAATATGTTTTCTACATACTTCAGAGTTTATTTTAGAGAAATTTAACCAGCAAGTAAATACGACAGTCGTTAAACAGGATGTAAAATGCTAATTTTAAAATTCAGTGTGAAAAGACATTCATGACAAAATGCACTCATGCTCGAAGTAGTCATTGTACACATACCTCATCCAGAGATGAAATTAATCAATTCTCAAATCCATACACTCTTTGCAAGCATAAGAACTCAATCTTTACACATAGAGCGTTAAAAAATAAACTGAAGCACTCAATAATATGCAGTAAAGTTAAAACGTAAAAAAATAACGTATCTATCAAATCATAGATTTCAAGCCCCCTCATTGTTATCATGTGTTAGCAGTACCACTTCAAAGTTGAGTTTGGAAAATAATGACACATATTACAATTGTTATTTTTTCTCAAAAACTTTATTGGTTTTAGTGGTATTTAACTTAAAATAGCTTCAATTAACATTACATAAGCTGATCCGTACAATAAATAAGTAGATCAAAGAGATCACTTTTTATTAATCTCCTATTGCTCTACTCGCAATCATTTGAGTGGAATTCCCACTGAAATTTCCTCACAAAGCTCTTCTTACACATGAAGCACTCAAATGATTTTTTCTTACCATCGTGGCTTCCTTTGTATTTAATAAAGTTAATTAAATTTTGGTTGAAAGTTCCCAAAGTTGTTGTATTAAAGGGCATCCCATGAATGTAAGTAAACTCGTGGTTTCCGGAATTTCGCTCGGCCCTGAAACTTTTTGAACATGTAGAGAAACTCACGAGCTTCTCGTCCTCCTCCACGTGAGTTAGTTTGTGCCCCCTGAGACCACGGGCATCGACAAATCTTTTTTGGCACACTGAGCAGCTATAGGGACGCTCACCCGTGTGGGTTAGTTTGTGTGTCTTGAAACTACGGGGGCAAACAAATGCTTTTTGACAAACTGAGCAGCAATAGGAACGATCATTCGAATGAATTAGCTTGTGACTGTTAAAATTACTAATGTTGGTAAATCTTTTTTGACATATGGAGCAGCAATATGGACGCTCACCCGTGTGGATCCTCTGGTGGATTGCAAGATAGTCTTTTCTGGCAAACGCTTTTGTACATACCGAGCATTGATGAGGTTTTTCGCCTGTATGTACTTGCATGTGTCTCATAAGACCATTTTTATATTTAAGAACCTGTTGGCAGACTGGGCATTTGGAAGGTCTGTCGCAAGCATGAATGGCAATGTGATTCGCAAGACGGTTGACGTCAGCAAACTTTTTTTGGCATCTTCCGCAACTGTAGGGCTCTTTTAACGTACTCTGACTAGCATCCGTTTTTTGATGCTCGTAAGGACTCTCCATATTCGTTGATCAATTTTCTGCGGAAATCACAAAAATCACAGTTTTTTATGATATTGACAGTGGTTTAATTTTCATGTGAACTGAAAATAATTAATTTTTTAGCGATAACTGTTTGTTAAGTATTGCTATTAAAATTTTGATTCATTATCAATCATTTCAGAGTCGAGTATGACAGCGTCAATCTTAAGGGTTATTGAGGATTGTTAATATTTTGTGAATTTCGTGATTTCATTAAACGTCAATTGAATCACTGATGAAGTAGAAATCTAATCTATTTAAAACTTTCTCAATCACCCATTAAATAGTGGAAATTCAAATCAGGCAATAGATAATATTACTGATTGATGATTATATAAAATTTTTGTTTTTTTAAAATACATTGTTGAAATTTAACAATTGTAATTAACAATTGTAATTTACAACTAGAATTTAAATAACATTTATGAAAATGGTATAATGCAATTGAACACCACCAAAAAATTTTACAACTTTTGAAGACCATATTTGTGTACAAATAGACTTACTAAAAACAGAATAACATTCATTCTATGACCGATTATTCAGTTCGTAAAAAGAGTTATTAAACTATTTGAAACTACGAGGGTCATCATGAATTCGAAAAAGGTGGTTCTAGATTATTTTCATGATTTACAATCTAAAATTTTTTGATTAAAATTTACTAAAGTAATTCGTAATTGAATTTTTTGAAGTAAAATTTTAAATAGAATAAGTAATGAAATAATTTGGTTCTACCATTATTGTGTTTAAAAAGAGTATACAAAAATTATGCTTCAGAAATATCTAAAAATTTTGTTGACTACATGTTCCTTACTTGTCGAAATGTTAAGTTACCAGTTATTGTGCTGGGATAATATTATAATGAACTGGATAGTTCTACAATAATAATGAACAGCCCAATAATTTTTGATTACAAAAAAAATTTGTAAAGGTTATTGCAACTTTAGTTTAACTTTCATTACGTTATAATTTTTGTATGAGATGTATACGTTTTAATATCATTACATAAAAACGTGACAAACGTGGACTTCACTGTTAAAAAATCACGAAAAATTAGGACAATTCCCAAACTCAATTTTAAACCAAAGTTTACTTAACAAACTTTTTATTTAGTTGTCCTTTGCATATATTTCCGACTGTTGGTTAGACATCAACTATTGCCTCAAGTCTTGATAAATATATACATTTTTTATTGCAACGCACTAAATGAGTCAAAAGGACGTATAAATTTACTTACAAGCTCTAATATTCACATAATACTAAATAAATTTCGACAGTGTCTTTTTAAAATACACTTACAGTGGATTAACACAAACTGTAGTCTACCTGCTTGAGTGAACAAAAAGCAAATGGTTTCCAACTGTCTCACGTCTGTTTATCGTCAGGGACTACGATAACGTTAATAGCCGCATTCATACAATTTGAATGCTTAAAATCCACTTGTTTTATACAACGCGTTAAGCTACACACTGAGCTACTCAACATAACGTACATCCACTGCAAAGAGTTCTTACATTTTTTTGTGCTTCGCATTAATCATAGATTATTATCATTAAGTTTTTTATTTCCCAGTGTTTATCTTTTTCGTCAAACAGTTGTAACTTTTATGCACATTTTTTCTTACAACAAAATAAACATATTTTGAATTCTACCCAAACTCTCATCAGAATCTCACGTTTTGTCTATTCCAAACTAAAAAAACTGCCATTTATTTGTCATAGAACTACTTTTTTCTACTTTTATTTAGCACTACTGTTATTTTACAAGATTCCTATTTTGTATAGTGATTTTTATTAAAATTCCTTATGCTCAATACATTTATTTTTATTATTTCCAAGAATTTGATGTTGTCAGTATTGATTATTTCTGTAGACAATTTTTTTCCGCTTCAAATATTGATGTGAAATAGTTTTTAAATGACAGCTAAATTTCGATAAGAATCCAATGTTTCTAGTCTCCTACATTTGCGTTCAGGCTCACCAAATCGTTAATTAAATTTTTTTTTCAAACTTTTTTTTTCAGCCTGAATATACTTTTGTATGATAAGTATTAAGTAAACCATCCTGAATCCACACAAATTTTTTCAACATGCTAAATAATTACCAATTGCTATACAAAAAAAAAAAAAAAATTGTCGGATTTCTAATGTAGAGGACACCTAAGGTTAAAATAAACCAATAAACCATCAATTTTAATATCTCATGGTTAAGGATTTCTATGAACAGTAAACTTTAATTTTCATTTCCGAAGTACTAGTTTTTAGAAGTAATTTACTATTACGCATCACATTACATACTTTTAGACTTTTACTTACACGTTTGATCTTTTTCATTTTGATAGAGTTACAATAGTCAGTTATTTTTTTAAAATCATCAGGAAAACATTGCTTAAAAATAACTAACATTGTTAATAAAAGCTTAATTTATTCCAAAACTATACTATTATACATTTAAAAGTGCTATTACATATTTTCTCAATCACTGCATCCAATTTTCACCGACACTCTCAAAAAGGGATGTAAAACACCTTCAAGGTTAAATTCCAGCAGTTGTCATTTTTAATCAGATTACGTTTAAAAAGTTTTCAAAAAGATTTAAAAAATATCTCTTTTGAAGACACGTGTTTTAAAAATCCAACATCCACCAACGTCTACCTGACCGTCCAACGCGAGATCCCACAAAACAAAACAGCAGCAGTACTCGGCCCTTGTCTCCCTACAGGTCTGTGTCGTCGCCGAGGCAAATAGCGGAAAAGTCAGGGAGGGATGAGGGGCAGCCGGTAAATTATTTCCGACCGCAGGAACTGCAGCAGCAACCCGAGCATTTGTAATTTAATTATACCCGGCAATTCTCGCTCTTGGCTCTTCCTACCCTTTTGCGCACATGTATGTATATACTTGTGGTCCTCTATGTACTCTCTATCTTGACGATTTGCCCGCTCGTGTGTTTGCATCGCACGATTGTCGAAGGAAAGTTGGGTGAGTCCTTGTTTTGAATTTTGAAGGGACGAGGAGATAGATGTGAAGGGCGCGTTACAGGACCAACGGACGCGGGCAAGATGCATAATGAAATTACATGGCAGAAATCTACGGATACGTCATGTTGTTGTCAGAGATAAAATTGCGTGAAATTTTTTTTATAAAATTATTTACATTGATAACTAAAAAACACCTAATGAATTTGGAACTTTTTAAATTAATTTTTTCTTTAACTGAGTAAATTTGTGTATACAGTGCTCAAACAGTTTTCATTCAAATATTACCAAAAAATTCCGAAGGGTATTTCTCAAGTCCTATTGTGCCTCGTCAAATTTGGTCAATAACTCAGAAATCTTTTATTTACTCCTAAAAAATTGTATATTGTAATCTCTCAAAGTCAAATTTTTCCAACAGTTTTCATTAGCAAAAGTGTTCTTAAAAATTTTTTACAATCAAAATTTTTTATGCCCTAATTTTTTTGTGTATTTTAAGAGTAATTTTACTAAATTTTGAGTTTCAATACACAACAGAAAAAAATTGATAGGTCGTTTTATGGACGAAAATTATATCGCGTGCATGTTGACAAAAGGTGTCCATAAGAAAATAAAATTTTGCAGACATTCCGTTTGTCTTCTTCGTTAAAAATTTAATTTTTATCGTTTTATTTTACGAACATTGGAAAATTACAGTTCCACATACATTGATTTCGCAACATCCTAAAACCAGTCGAACAAGTCGAGGGGGCTACCTTCAGCTTGCGACTAACACTTTAAAATTAGCTCTTTGTACATGTAGTGCCATTGCTACGATGAGAATTCCCACGACAGCCATTAAAATGCAAAAATCATTGGCTAACAAGAGCCCAAATCCCACTTCTGACACCAAAAAAGGAAGCCCTAAAAAAAAAAGTCCGCAAGTTTCCGACTCAGCTGCGGGAGTGCCCATAGTACGAGCCCAAACGCATTAATCAGCGCGCGAAGTGAAAAACTGCGTGGCCAGCCGAACAGAAAAAACTAAGATAGAGAAAGAAAAAGGTCGAAGAAACGAACAACGGCAGAAGAGCGCGTTGGAACTCGAGGAGTATAAGTTTGGGATGTAAAGCCGAAAGTGCGCATCGATTTATTCGCGTGTTTGTGTTCCTCCACCGTTGGCGCTGCTGCGCGATGTGGCGAAAGTTTCGCGGTTTGTCAGCGCTTTTAGATTAAGGGGAGCACCAGAAGGAAGTAAAAGCAGGAAGGAAGGAAGGGAGCACCCAGGAGGGCCATCGAAATCTCATAAACTCACCGACAAATACCTTCATTTGAAGCGCTTGGTGTAGAAAGGAGGGGAAGGGTAAGCTGCTTCTCTCGGCCACATTGACTGATTGCTTTCGAGCCGGAAGTGATTGGAGGGACTGTTTGATGCAATCTTTTTTTTTTGTTAAGCGAAGCGGGGAGTTTATGTTACATGGGCATGTGGGATCAAGAAGGAAGGGCTTTTTGGTTTGTATTTTTTGTGTTCGACGTATGTATTAGATGCTAGTAAAATGAGATTGGTTGTTTAAAATGAGTATAAAGACATTTTTAAATATTTTGCGTTGACATTTTTTTAACGTTATTGTCGATTGAAAAAATTTCGTATCCTTACACGTACATAACGCAGTACTGGGAAAATAATGCACTACGAGTGTTTTTACAATTTTTTATTTATGAATAACAATTCCCACAAAACCAATACATCACGTTTTCCAAAAAAAAAAAAAAAAAAAAATTGGATCTCACAATTATGGAGCACACACGTGAAACCATCAAAGTGTAAAACGAAATCCTAACTTTATCTGGTTAAACACGAAACAAATATGTATTCCGAACCTTTCCTTTCAGAGACGTGTTTCACGTAAAACGATTGAATAAATACTCGTTTCTCGGAACGAATCTGAAATACATGGAATAAATATTGATTCACCGAAGCTCTTGTATCTTTGATTAGGTGCAATTTCAATGGTTAAATATTTATATTATTTTCAGATGCACACGTGCGTCTTGCAAACAGAGCTAAAATTGAAAAAACGAGCGTTTCCCGAATATTTATGATGCTCAAACGTAAGTCAATAAGTTCTCCGATAAAAAAAAAGAAAAAAAAATAAACGAAATAAATAAACGGTCCTAAAAATCTACTGAAGAACGACTGAGTAACGAGAAATATCCCAGTGTTTATGGCAAGTGAACCGCAAAATCATCTGACCTAGATTTCATCCTGATATTATTTTACTGTAAAAGAACATTTCGTTTTATTATTTTCTAGAAAAAAATCACTTTTTCAAAAAAAAAAAAAAAAAAATAAATAAATCAATAGTCGTAAAATCCAAGAAGATGTAAGAGCAGTGGTAAGGCGGGCGCTCGTCAGATTTCAATTTGTCGAATTCCCGGTCGGAAGCCAAATAATCCGAGAAATGCAATTGTTAGTTGGCCGGGGCTCGGAAAGGTCGACGAATTGAATGTCGATGCGCGGAGGCCGACGCAAATATAACTCCTATCCTCAAACTCCTGTTTCTCTTCGTTAACATCTTACTTCTCATCTCCGTATAACATTGGGACTTGGTTTAAATAATGTAAAAAGTTGAATTTTAGTCATTTTTTCAGAAAAAAAAAAAAAAAAAAAAAAAAATTGTTGAAATAAAATTCAGGGGAAAGGATCGGACTTCCTGTAATCGAGTTTGGAGGGTTGGGAGGGAAAAAAAATGAACCGAGCAGCGTGTATGATCTAATAAAATTCGAGAGCTTGTAAAAAACGAGAAAATAATAAATGGAGGGAGTCGAGGGTGAACCGGTGAAAAATTTCATTCTTCTCTTCCTGCGATGATTTTTCGATCCCAAGCAAATAAACGCTACACATATATACCTACGAATGAACGTATCATATGTGAAAGGGATAGGGGCAGTTTGTTGGAAGGGCAGCTTCCGACCGTTATGAGTCAGACTTTATTTTCTGGGGAAGAAAAAAAAAAAAAAAAGATCAAAGTGATAACAATGAGAAAAATTTTGATCATGTATACTGTACTTTTATCAAAACATACCATGTATTTAAAAAAAAATGAATTACTCTAGAGTGAAGCAAAGATAAGGAATTATAAAAAAAATGTAAAGCTACTAAAGTTGAGTATTTCATTAATTTTTCTTTTGTTGCGACATTTAAATAAGCCCAATTACTGTATTTTTAATAAAAAAAATTTTTAGCAAAAAACAATGCGACAATTACAATAAATATTTGAACACTTTTTTAGAATCTTTTCTTCATTTTTTTTTTTTATATTTTAATCTAATGTTTTTACTCGAACCATTTTTGTTAAACACTGCGACAAAATTAATATGAGAAAAAAGCTTTGATAATTCAACATATTTTAACAAAAAAACTGCAACATAAATTATTCCTAAATGAATCTGTCCACAAGTTCTTTCGTACGACGCAAAATATGAACAGAATAATTAAGTATATTTGTTATTAGTCCTAGAAATTATTAGTAAGGTATGTTTTCTCTTTTGTCTTGTTTACTTAAAAAAAAAAAATTTACTTTAATTTAACTAAATTATAGATCGAATCTGAAACGTTTAAGTAAGTGTCGATACCCTTTAGACCCAAGGTGCTTGAGCCAACTTTCCAATCTCACTGAAAGCGGATGGCAATTTCATGAGCCAGACGTCAACGGTAAGCTAAGATTTTTTTTTTCATTCCAGCCAATTTCCGTCACTTTTCAACAAAAAAGTCTCGTATTTAAATCTTAAGTAAATAAACGCACAACTTGAGCACACGAACTAAACAGAAGCGTAATAAAACAAGAGGGGGTGAAATTTTACAAGCAGCCGGCTCTCCTCCTGCTTTATCTCCCTCCCACGTTTTCCCATCCCAACGCTTTCAGAACAAATACTTAGTCCGAATAAACAGACATTCGCTAAAGTAAGTGCTCGCCATTTACGTCCACGCTGTTTCGCAGTCCCTTGACGTCAGTTTCTATCTTCAATTTATTCCCTGGGTGTATACAGTGTGTCCATGTATTTTTTTCTAATTTTAAACAAATTTAGTAAAAAAGCATCGTGTTTCACCCCTTCAAATATTTTTGTATGAAAGTACAATACAATGACTTGTTTACGCAAACCAGCGTGGTCTTACAACCAAATGAAGGCTCCGAATAAAAACAGAATTGCACCTCCGAGTTACACGGTAAAATCCTTTTTCCACCCTCGCTACAGAATTACGGCTGTAAAACAGAAAATATGCAACCCCGGTGCGCGTCAAACTTTTCGACGCAGCTAACCAGCTCCGTTTTTTTGTTGTATTTTTTCCATTCGAGCGCGAGACATAAAAACTTGCAAATATTTTCCATCCATCGCACAAAGTTTTTTATAGACTGTAAAAAGATTTTTCGAAAAACTTTTTACTGTGCATCGCTCGTAGAAGTGACTTCAAATTCAAGGTGACGTACGGATACTCGACTGTTTTGCATTTTTTTTTCAAGATCGATCCGCAAATTTTTCCATAGCATCGAAGTTGACCTCCTTTTCAAGCTTCGCTGGAATAGGAGCTTGGAAGTATTACTGTAAAAGTATTAAAGATAGATGGAAACGTATACTTACCCCCCGAGAGGACAGAAAAAAGTTTTACTGTTGGAAAGCGTTTATGATATATAATAAATATGTACTAAAAGCAAAATTTATGAACATATTTTTACGTAAAATTATAATTTTCACTCCATTAAAAGAAAAAAAATTTTACATCTAATAAATAGCTTTTTAAAAAGCATGTAATATACGATCATTTTTCAATGTAATGCTATAAAGATGTTTTTGATAATAATTTCGAATATATGTAAAGAAGAAATAATTAAAAATTTCATAAGTCATACTAAAAGTAAATTTTTTTTACGGTTGAATTTTTCTGTCTCTCATTTTAATCCAATTGAAGAAATTATTCCATACCACGCTCACTGTTTTTTAAATTTTATAAAATTTATTTTTTTCTAACCTTGCCCTCCGCTCGACTGGAGAGTCTCCTTAAAAGGATCGTCCAGCAAGTCTCAATTCTTCTTTCCCAAGCTTTTCCACGTAGTTGATGGAATATCCGATCCCATCGACATCGGACCGATAAAATTCAAACAACGAGAGGTAATACCGGCTCGCCGGAAATCCAAATTTCGGAAAGTCAAAGGTGTAATGTGCTCGCGTGTGGGTACAAAGGAGAGCGAGAAAATCCGCAGAACGTGACGGTGCCCAGTTTGGTGGTCGAAATAACGGCTACGTCGAGCGGGCAACTCGGAGGGGCTTCGCGCGTGGGATAATTGAGATTTCAGTGTAGTCGGATGTGCGCGTGGCTCGGACTAGCTCTGAGTATCACATGAATCGAGATGGTGGAGAGGATAATTTGAGGTTTGGGATGGATAATGTATGAACGTTGTCGAGGGACATCGTTAAAATGGCGTTTTTGCTTGGTTTTGCCCATGGACGTGGGAAATATAGATTCCAACTTCTGCAATTGTTGAAGGAAATTTTATTTCTCAGCACGACAGGGGACCTACTGTTCCGTTATCCCCGTTAACTTTTCATGAAAAACAAGCACTGCAAAAATTATTACAAATTTCACTTGAAATCTATTTATTACAAGTAGGTTAAAAAAAAGACTGATATTATTAATAATTATAAAACATTTCGTTATATTTTTCATTGCTTGATTTCCGATCATATGGCTTTTGCTTGGCTCTAAAATCTTATATGATATGTTTTATCTTCTGTTGTTATAATTAGATGCATGCATCTGTGCATTTTCATCAAAATTATTTTCATTTTATGGTAAAATTTACATGGTTAAGTAATAAACTGAATGATGAACTTCACTGTTGGGTAGTAACATTTTTCATTTGAATTTTAAACATGCTGAAGTCATTGATTATAACACAGTTTTTCTTATACATCAACGTATCTTTGCCAACTAGAATTTGTAAAAAGTATTTTTTAGCCCTAAGCTATTCTTTTACAACTAATTTATGTACTCAAAATGATCTTCAATTTAGTAGACGAATATTTTACAATTAATGTTACTACTAGATCAAATATATTTGCTCATGATTGAATATGTTTCTCTGTTATGTGAGTAGATGAGCTAAATCGTATACTTATGTGGTAAGTATTTTAATAATCATTTTTCAAATATATTAAAAATCATATTACGTTTTTCCAGAAGATAATTTCAAAAAACTGTAACAATTACATTATCTTGCAGCAATTATACTTGGGAATTGTTCAAAAAAAAATTTTCTGTAAGTGAAGGCATCAGTGTGACTATCAAAGTCACAATATTGCAACAAAATTTTATTTCTTATCACATAGTACTTAAAAAAAGTCAAACAGTTAAATTCATGAAATCATACTAAAAAAGTACGTTAAAAGTATTATAAGTAACAACCAGAACTCCCTGAAGAAACTAGTAAAACGCAAACTCCCCTAAAGAACGAAAAAAAGGCAGGAAAAAGAAGAACTCCAATCCGAAAGCCGATATCTGCGCACGCAAAATTAATACAGTCAACACTTGAATAGCCCGCGTCCAAAGAGCAGAGGGATAGTAGACGCGGAGCCTCTCGGAAATGGAAGCGAGAGAGAGAGAGAGTGGGCGAATAAAGGTTCGGGAAAGCGAGGGAGGCTCGGTCGGAAGCCGATTTCGCGAAAATCCTCTTTCCGCGGCCTGGGCCTCTTCGATGGGGGAAGCTGGTACCATTCGACTCGCTTCCTTATAGCCCCTCAGGAGGATTCAGTGGTACCCGCACGCACAGGAGAGAGAAAATACGGAGGATCGATCGCTGGTGGAGAAAGATGGTCGGCGCAACCTTGTTAAACGAGTTACAACCTCCTTCTTCTCCTCTTTTTTTTCTCCCTCCTCTCCCCCAACACCACCCCTCGTAAATGTATTGAAGAGATCGACTCCCGGTGCAGATGCTACACGACAATTTTTAGCCCCAAGGCACCCCCTTTCATACGTACGACGATTATCTTCTGTTCTACTTTTTCTGTTCCTTGCCATTGGAAAAACTTGTGCTTGCACCGGTCATACTTAAACAACTGCTTCCTTTTTACATGCGGTATTGCATCGTTAGTCTTATCAAGGCTAGGGCACCATTGTTTTGTAACATCAGGAAATAATATTTAATTTGCGGAATTTCTGGAAACATTCAATTTTTTTTTTTCCTAGTAGAAATAGAGCAACACGTTTATAGGTAAAATAGTGACTTATGCGACACTTGAAGAGCATTTGAATGCTTTTTTTAATTACTTTGACACTTTTCTTTTTGTAGCGATATGTTCGAAATGATGCATCATCATTCTTCGAACAAAAGTGTACCTCAAATCATTTGAAAAAGTAAACACGCCCACCTCTATTTTTCCAACTACTGGCAGATGCATCTGTAAATAAAAAGCACATACGCAAAAAAAAGCTCCGAAAACTTCGAGGATAACTTCAATTTGCGCACATCGATAAATTGGCGTCACTACAAATTTACCAAATTATACAAACCATTCCCCACCCGGTAGACAATCGCGACCCCTTTACCTCCAGAAGCCCAGACATTTAGGAAAAGCCCCATGTAAACGAGCTTACAATGCAGGCGCTGATAATTAACCTAAGCTCGAATAAGCTTTCGAATTTAATCAAGAATATCGAACAGCATCGATCTCCCTGCTGATGAAACTAGTGGCCGGGTGGGTGGGGCAATAACGAAGTCCAGGTCCAGCACATATTGCAGGGAGAAAGGATCGGGAGGAGAGGCGGGGGGAGTTGCGGTGTCACGGGAGGGCCGTTCGATCGGCCGCCGCGCTCAAAGCACCTTTGATGTGGTTGTCACCGTCGAGGCTGACTCTGCGAGAGAAGAGCATATAGTGACCGATATGCCAGTTTTTTCGGGCCCAGAGAGAAGGGGGACGCGCACGGAATTCGCGAGTAATGGTATACCGGGTGACGAGTGGAATGTTTGGATCTTCTCCTCATTTTTTCCAAATTTTTAGGTACCAACTCTCAAAGTTGACTTAACCATAACCATTACCAACCCTGTCCATTTACATGGGCTCTTTTGTTCCAGGCACCAGGTTGTTACTCGGCACATCCGAGAAACTGCCTTTCTTCGTAAATGCGTACCCTTCGTTAGGCGTAGGTTTTGTAAAATACTCGCACTTGTACAAATATAACACATGAACCAGGTGAGCTCTTGGGAGTCACGAGAGGGTACCCACGGAGAGAGTCACCAAGCGCACCGAGGGACATTGTCGTGGACGCGCCAGCGCGGAAAGTTACTACGAGGGAGTCCCTTAGCAAGTAGTGCGAGTCAGCGCTCGGTCAGCCGTGAATTACAGAAACAGAAGACGGGGGTGGCGGGAGCGAGGCTGGTTTTTGAAACCAAAGTTTTCACGTTTGTGTCGAAAATGTGGGAGCGTGAATTCTGCATGACGGAATTGTGGTTAAAATGGCAGTGACGCGGTTACCCGTTTTTTTTTGTTGGTTGGTAGGTAACGTAAAAAAAAAAGAGTTGCTCGGATTAATTTAATACGTACGAATTGATTTTGCTTCAGTTTAAAATACATGAGTTAAAAGCTTGTTAAAGTTTTATATGGGTAAAATCAATGGAAAATAATTATTTAAGTAAAAAAAAGTTGTTATTCTCTACATCAATGTAGTGTACAACAAAGGATTTTGTTTATAATTATCATCAAAGTTTTAGATTTTGAGTATCATCAAATCAAACTTCAAACAGAAAAGAACTAACTAAAAGAAGCTTAGAAAACACCACTTTGCAAGTTCAAATTGTTTCAAAAATGAGAAAAAAACCTTCTTGAGATTTTTCTCCTGTCAAAATCAATATTCATTATACTCATAGTTAATATAACTGTGTCTTCAATAATATCTTCATTGACACATCTGACATATTATTTTGAATAAATAGTTGGCTTTCCACAATACATGTAAAATTCAAAGGAAGCCTATTCAAGCCGATTAAAAAGATAGCTTTTAAATCCGACTTTAAGCCTAGCTAGATTTGTTTTTAAATAATAATTGTCAATAATTCAAGCAAAAATTGACTACTTTTTTTGTTTTGCCACATATAAATATGTAAATATTTTTTTTTGGCAAAACACTAAAAACGTATTTATTTAGACTAATGCAAAAGAAAGATGACACATTGGCACGAGATTCTCCAATGTACACATTGCACAGGAGAAAAATCGTGGCGTCCTCCATCTTATTCAGAGCAGATTCACGTACCCCCAACATACAGCAAAACGACGTCAAATGCTAAAGCCTTCGATCGAGCCTTTTCACAAAGTAAATCCCGTGCTAACCCGAGACGGTTCTCCCAAAAAACCCAAAGGAGGTCCTTGTCCTCGTCCCCATGAGTTTAAAAAAAAAAATAGATACTCCCGGGATTGTAGAAAAAAAAGTCGAAAATCGCGCACAAAGGAGGGGAAAATCAGAGCTTCGCTTTTCCATTAGCTGCGACGAAATATTGACAACGGATAACGTAATGCGATTTGCTTAATGCCACTGACCTATCCTCCTCTATCCTTTATAAGAATTCATCATACATCTTTCTAAATTTTACTCACAGTGCGTACAGTGAATTGAGAGAAAGGGTGAAAAGGATTTTTATGGGTTAGGCTCTGAAAGACATTGTTGTGCGTCTCTGCGATTTTGATGTGAAGTCACGATAAATAAAATATATATTATTTAATAAATCAAATAAACATACTGAGAATAAAGACGTGCATGAGCTGTGAGCTATAGAAAGTTTTATGAGTATAATATTCAAGCTTTTTTTTTTATTCTCCTGGTAATAAATACGGTGTTTAAAAAATATTTTAAGAAAGAGACACAACAAGCTTCTAACTTAATTCAATGTCAGCTTTTAAAATTAATATGGTTAATTACAAATGATTGAACGTAAAGCTTTTAGAAAATCCTTTAAAATAACTCTTCTAGCTCAATATGCTAAACAAATGAATTTACAATCAATTAAAATTTTTTCAAAAGTATACATTGGAATTTGATTTACTGTTAGTTTTGACAAGCTTAATATCATACTGTAGTTTTCCTGAAACCTTTTTAAAATGCTCTGTTTGTTTGCAAACTGTTAAGTATTTTTCAATTATAACAACATTTTTCACAGTAATTTCTCAAAGATCTCTAATGTGTGTTGCAAGCATCTTTCAAGTCTCTACAGTTTCTACTTTATTTAAAAAAATTGTAACACAATGAGTTCCGTAACCAAATAAGTAATTTTTTCAAAGCCTTTAATGCGTTATATCTCTTAATTTTTTCAGGATATTAAATAAATACAATGGTATTTTTTTATCCTGATTCAATAAATCTCTTACTAGCTCTCCTTTGTTTGCTTGCGTTTCACCCAAGTTTCCAAACAATTTTATTTTTGTTTCAGGTACACTTGTTACAACAAGTTTTCTTACGATAAACTTTGAGTACTTAATTCAAGGTTAGTTTTATGGAAAATTCATTCCATACTCTTGAAATCCTTATGGGAGAAAATACTGCAGTAGCAAAATGTTTACAGATAAAAAATGGTACTTATTAAAAAAAAAAAAAAAAAAAATTTCATGGCTAAGCTATCATTAACCAGGTGCTTGTAGCTTCTTATAGCACACAGCACCTACATTTTTGTCTGAATTTTTACATCCCTTCACCGAGAATTTTATACGGTAAACTTTTAACGTAAAAGATTTTGAAACATAAAAGAAATGTGTATGCCCCCTTTATTATAAATACTCTATTAACAATAGTATTTTTTAATTTTGTCAAATAAACAAAAGTTAAAATAAGACAAAACATTTAAGGGTGATTAGCAAACAATCACACCTCCGATCACAGACTACCAATAACAGCAACGTTGAGCGTAAATCGTGATCAATCGAGCTCCACTGGCAACTCTCTTGGTGCCTAAAAAACACCAAAAGCAAAGGAAATTTTTCACAAAATTGCTGAAAATTAATTCGCCTAGCCAACAGTTATGAAAAATGCCAAAGTGCAGTAGACGTAAGAGCCTTTCATTTCCAATTTCACGTCAAATTCCGTCTGACACGTTTGCCATTGTGATTTCGTACAAACGGGTGAATTAAAAAACGAAAAGTAAAGCGTTTTTACTCGTTGATGCCTCGACCCAAAGATCATGCGTCCAATAAGCCATCAATACGGCTGATAACCAATGAAGCGCGAAGTGGACGCGAATGCCATTAATATTAAAAATTCCGGACGCGCTTCAATTTTCCACTTTGGGCGATTACCCGGAAAGAGGGAAATGGTTTATTAATTTCTATCTTGGGCTTAACAACGCTTATTTATGTGCTGCTATGGGGCCCTCAAACGCCACGAGTCTAATCTTTCTTCTTTTTCTTGGAGGAAAGGTCTGATTAAAAGACTATTAATGGCATCGGGATATTCCGCGGCGCGGCGCAAAACGAGTCAAAGGCCGTGTATTGTAATTAGAGCGGCATACTTTCACGGAGCAAGTGCAGGGAGGAGGAGGGGGGGGGGAGAGGGCAAAATTTGCGTAATTTAAAATCGGCTGCTGGACAGGAATGCGTCTCATTATTTTTCAGACGAGGGAGCAGAATTTTCTCGTCGGCGCTCTTCGGCTGCTGGATGGGGTGAATTGTACATCGCCGCCTAACGAGCCGCGTAAATAAGGAGCTTGTGCGCTTCTTCCTTTTTCTCTCTCTTTTTCCAACTTTCCTTTAATTAATTAGAGGTGTAAGAAAGGGGTAAGAAGTCGGGGGTTGTAAGGATTGGAATGTACTGCTAGTGCCATTGAAATTTATCATTTACCAGACGTTTGGTTTTTAATATTTTTCTTTGTATCGGTATACTCTTCCTTTTTTTCAACAGCACGAGCTCGTGTACACGTTATATACTTCCAATCCTTCATTTATGCCCATCGTACAAGCGTAGACTTATAAGTTTACTTATTTTCGTTAACTGCAATTTTCCATTTTAAAAAATACGGGTATTTTAATACATTTTAATAGTAGATGTACTTTTCTAGACTTCACAATTACCCACTTCAGATAAAGCAACCTATTTCAAATAAACAGCTTGAATTTCCATTGATTACCCTAATATATTGAATTGAAACATTTTTTTAATTTTTAATAGAAAATAAAATTATCAAATCATGATATAATTTATGAATATTAATCCTTAGGATTAGGAGTTTCTGATTATTCCCGGTAGCCCTATACAACTCTTGAGTCATACATCACAAATCTCAACAATAATACTACTTTTTATAGTTTAGACCTAACTTAAAAATAAATTCCTTCTGCTGTACAATACGTGGCTAAAGATAAGCTATCAATATTCTCGAAAATAAGGTTTAATTTGAAATTAATTCAGCTTTTTGGAATATTCCGATAATGTTTCAATAATCTTGCATGTTAGCAATCAATAAATTAATTTTGATTCAAGTTTTAATGAGGGTTGGGAGTTGTAAAAGTCATCGTGTAGAGGACGCTATGACGACGGGTCTCTGAACATGTATTACGTGAGCATAATTATGTATGTATATGTACTTGTGGGTATCACTCTTGTGAGACGCTCCTTTGACACATTTGCAAGTACACCAAAACCAAAAATATTTAGAGACCTTTTACTACGGCATTTTCTAAGCTCAGCTTTAGTTTTTTTCTGCACCACTAGTGCGAGTGTGGCATCTGTCAAATTTTCATGCAGTGGCAGGTTGTTTCTTTAGTTGACACGCATACACATATATGAAGAAATTTCATCATTTCCTTTGGACATGAATTTCTGTTGGTTACATATTTTCAACTTCATAAGTGCGTACTGTGGATAACTAGTTGACAAGTACGTTATACATCGTCACCACTAAAACTTGGAGTTCGAGCTGTCACTGCTGGCTGACGAAATTTATAAGTAGTGACAGGGAAAAATCAATGCGAAATACCAGATTTTGTACTTCTCAGGGTAAATTAAACTTGTTTCTCATGAATATAATAAAAACTGAGCTAGCACTAAAATGTGTTTTTACGACAACGGAGTACGGGAAACGTTTTTTTTTTTTTCTAATTCTTAAAATTTGTTTTTTTCCTTCTGCAAAGATCAGAGCTACAAAAAAATTAAGAAACAAACGTCTCCTCTTCACAAGCGAAACTCCAGTCCAACAGCCAACTTCAAGATGACTAACAGCCCCGACTTGTTCATAATCCAAAGCCACCGAGCACTGCGAGGCGTTAATTAGGTTCGAGTGCACGTGCCATCGTCACCTCGGTTATACTTATTATGTAACTCAAGCGGGAAACACACCGGTTCGTACGGGAGCTTACAGGAAAGTACATCTTATATTTCCGAGATAATTAGCATCGGCGGAGTTGCCGGTCCCGAAGTTGCGCGATGATAAATCCAAGAGGTGACATGCACGCAACGCCGAGACTCGCCGACGCGGATAATCGAAACGCGGAGACGCAAGCTCTAATACGCCGCTAATTGGCAAAACGCGATCCCCCGCGTCTTTTGGCTGGAATTCGTTTCGTTGCGTTTTTCAAAATCAACTTTTTCGCCCATGCGATGTCGGGGGATCATCCCGAGTTACGTGCACCGGGCAATCGAGCGTGAAACGAAAACAAAAGCCCGGCCAGGCCCTCCGAGCTTTTTTTTGATATTTACACGCGCGCCTCTTGATTAAATACCTTTCAGCGCCGGGTTTACATTGATATACACGGTTTGTGTACGCCGTAGGGGAAAAATCGCCATCGGACGCTGCGAACAAATCGCTTTATGGCTCTCCCTTTCTCTGTAGTTTTCGAGGCACGTATTTGCTCGGTTATTAATAAACACGCCCACGTTTGATGAGAGTCTATTTTCTCTTTTTTCCATCGGAAATATGACGAGTGAATTTTTTTTTTTTTTAATTAATACACTGTATTTTTGACGGACGCGCTTGTTTGTATCGTACGGCTGTAGAGCAGTCGTTTTTGACGGGTATGCGAAGTGTCGTTAAAAATCAGATGCCACGACGAGTCGTGCCGTGATTTTTGGCGGGTTTTTTGCTGCGATACTTCAAACGTGTTGACAGCGAGCAAAAATAGACGTGGATGGATTTTCGTGCGCACAATTTTAGTTTTATTAATATTCTACTCTGTTTATCTTACCATCGTAATAATTGCATACGTTGCATTTTTTATTTTAGTAATTCGTATTGGAACGCAAGAACCAAAACATTACAATACACGTTTACAGACATTTATAGGAATTATTTTTTTATACTATTCAGTGCGGGTTGATGAATGCAAAAAATTAAAAGCATCGCGATGGGTAAGTCAACAGTATAAAAATATGCACATTGCAGAGTATCACAAGCTAAACACAAGAATACAATCGAAGAATAGCCCTTGTTTGGACCTTCAAATGAAATATACAGTTTTTAGATTACGACTCTTGCCTGAATCAATCATTCGTAACCAAAAAGTATTAAAGAACACTTTTATAGACAATACTTCGTGAGCTTGTTTTGTAAAAAATAAAGACAAAAACGAAATTTCCAATCTTTTACACTCTTTCCAACATGCGTACGTAATATATTCACACTTTAAAAGGTATTTGGGACAAAATAAAGCGAAATAGAGATTAAAAAAAAGGTACAGGTCACGTGCGAGCTCTCGCGCGGACGGAAAATTTCATCGAGCGGCGCGACAAGGACTTAGCGCCTATTATGGCATTTGTACCGCGATTTTGTGGAAAACACGATGGTGACCAGAGTATAATCGGATCAAATGGTGGAGGTATAGGGTGGGTGGTCAATGATTCTCGTGATATTATTGAAATCAAATCCCAGGGACTGGCCGATACCACGCAAACGCATCGTGTTCTCCCGAGGGAGGGTCAGGTGTGGTCGGTGCCATCCGAAACGTTAGTGGGTTGTTTGATAGTACCTCATGAAGTGTTATTGTTTATTTTTTTGTTTAATTCAGTGATTTAAGTTGTTATTTTTTTTTTAAATATCATTTTTTCCTTGAAAGCTGCTGCATAAATAGTTTGATAAAATTCATGGATTGTAAATACGACTGAAAATAATTAAAAAATTTTTCTTGGGCCCGCACCTCATGGTAGTGAGCTCCTGTTCCACAACAAGTTGTATAAAAAAAGTCGAAAGAAAAAAACTGTGTACTACAGACGATCAAAAACAATTCCCATTTTATTTATGAAAATTAGATCTTTTCATCACAAAAGAGATATTGCTGTAAAAGTCGCAAAAATAAACATTATTATACACATCAAAAGCGAAATGTCGAAAAGAAAAAAGCTTTTATTGAAAAACATCAAAAACTGTTCGTTTTCGAGCAGCTCATAAACTGTAAAATTTGTTTTTTCAAAAAACACTGTCAATCAATTTTATAAAATGTTCCAGTTATGTTAAAAAATCTTGCTAGTAGGAAATACGTATGATTTGCGTGTGTTTTTATCCAACAATTTTCTAAATTAAGAAATCGAGGCTTTTTATCCAAAAGCACCATAATTCACGTAAAACCAGTCACTAGTTAAAAACTCCGTGCCATACTTTTCCAATAAAAACGCGTCGAGAGCCATGATAAAGACAAGCTCTTTGTGGAGTGGCTCAATGACGCAAAGGCCGGTTCGCGCGAACAAATCGAAAAACGAATGACTTTTCATTAAACGCGCTTAAAAGAAACTCAATACGTAAGGCGAGAGCGGGGCTGTACACACGACAATAGGCACACGACACGCGCACTTCATGAAGCTACTCTCGTTCGCCTTTGACGCGAAAAAAAAGAAAAAGAGAAAAATCAGAGCCATCAATGGAGCGCTCCGGCAATCAAGTGTGAAACATCAAACGCCCGATTTTCTATCTCTTTCTTTTTCTCGCTTTTTATTTCAGTTTTTCCAAGGATTCTTTCCTCTATCTCTCTCTCGGTTTTCAAGGAAGAAAAAAAAAAGAGTCACCTCGACTTTCTTTCTTCCACTGTTATTAGGTTCTGCGAGACGCGTCGCTCATTCTTCAAGCGAGAGTAACTTTATACACGCGCAGGTACGGGTGTAGGACAAAAGTAAAGGTGATACGTGAGCGAGTATTCTGTTCCGGAACGCGTGAGAAAAGATGCGTAGTTTCGTATGGCATCACGAAATGGGAGAGGGAAAGTTTCTGGAATTCCTTCCCTACTCTTTTTTCCTGGAGAATTTCTTGGAAGGAGTGCTGTCGTTTGAAGCGCGAGGAATGCTTTTGTTGGTGTTTGGTTTTTTTCTTTTTTTCCTTTCGCCAATTATATTTGGTTCGAGGTAATTATTTGCGACGAAATTTGGTATGGATTTATTAACAAAAGACACAAACTTAATTGCAAATTTTATGAGTCATTTGTAGCGAGTATACTTGTATGTCAAAGTGAAAAAAAAAAAAGATTACTTTCACACTACGCCCCCTCTAAATCTCCCCAGACGAGGAAAGTTGAAGGCAGAAAAAAATCCAATCACCATCCTTATCATCGACCCAATAATCCATCCGTCCGTCCAGTCAGCCGACGAGCTAATTATCCGAAAGTCTCGCCGATCCAACTGCAAAATCAACAACTCCACCCCCCCCCCTTCCCATGCTTGGCAACCAATCCGCACCAGCTACGCAAAGTCACGAATTTCTGGATTAAAAAAAGTTCCCGATAGCGCGAGCGAGTATCAATTTTAATTGGCTTGTCGGACGGACACAGCACTCGACGCCGCTCCCTCGTTGATATGCAAATGCAATTTAATGACGAGGTACTGTACATGATACACCAGTACAACCAACGAATGTATCGGGAAAAAGGCGCTGATTGCGATGACTGACATGCACGCGTCATATTTTTTTGCTTTCCCCAATTTGAGCAGTGATTTTTGCACCGGCTCGTTTATACGATCGGCCGCGTTCTCCCTCAAGAAACAAAAAAGCCTTGACGGGTATTGTAAAGCAAGATTGACTAATCAGATTCGTCCCGAGAGAATATAATAATGATGATAAAAAAAAGGAGCACTTTGGGAGGGAAAAAAATTTCCATCTCTAAATTACGGTAGACGATAAATTACAGAGAACACAACTGGAGGAGTGAGTGCCGGATGCGAGTTTGGTTCGGCGCGCGAGGAAAGGAGGTCGATCGGCGGAGGGACAGGGACGGGAGAGGAGGGAGTTACAAATGTTCGCCCTTCTTTCCTGCTCCCCCTAATTATCCCTTATCTGTATCCCGCTCCATTTGGCTCGCAATGACGTTATCTCGTCCCCTTCCGTCTGTCTCTCCTGCCTGTCTTATTACTCCAAGTGTCGGGAGCTCGCCGGTTCGATCCTTTGGGCTTGTTCTCCGTTGCTTGCAGCTACGTCTGCACGTGGATCATTGACGTAGCAGTGCTGCGGTTATTTTCATGGTAAGATCGCTCTGTACTTGGATCATTGTGTGATATACAATTTTTTGGTAACTTTTCATCTAACCTCGATATATCGATAGCTTACTCTCGATTTGTCGATGTCTTGAAATTTTCGAGATGACCGAGGTATTTTGATTTCTCGCCGTTTGTATAATTAAATCAACGTAATTTTAAAATATTCAAAACGTAATCTCTAAAATATTCAAGAAAACTATCGTCTACCCATGTAAATCGGCTGGAAGACAAACAGGGTTGTTGTAATTTTAGCAGAACGAAGGGGCTATATCGCGATATGCGATACATCGAAAAGTCGACGTAACCTGACGTAAACTTCACCCTTGTACCATCAACTCTTTGCAAGATATGCAAACATGTCGTTATAGAGCTCAGGAGTTTAATTCTTAATCTTTTCATGAGGATTAGTCTTTGGTCATCGTAGAACGAGCATTCCTTATTATATTCACTTAGAGACTCGTTTACCATATTTACCTTGAACAACCAGGCTGCTAAATTATGGTAATTGACTCTACATATATTTATGGAGACTATTGAATTCCATTTGAATCTAAAATTATAATAGCGGATATAATAAGGCTCTTATAAGCCTTGAAACAATATAAATATAAATGAAAGCATATCTAAACTGATGATAAACCCTGTTAATCTCAAAATTTTAGGAGACTCGACAAGGATTTCATTTAATCTCATCTCGAGACTTACATGATCCCTAGTCGGAGCCCTCTATGCTCCAAAAAAACATCCACTCGAGCAAGTATATAGGTACTCCATTCCGTTGCTCTCGTCTCTCTACTAAAAAGGACAAAAATCCTTTTTCCCGCAAGGTCATCTCGCAATTAGATACCCTCACGAGCGGCGTCTCAATTTTTTTTTTTTTTTTTTCCATTCCTCCCACTCGAAGCCAGCCGGTACTTTAGACTTCGACCTGCAACACCGGGGCAGTACATCGGGGGCGCACCTATACGCGCATGTAGACGGGGAAAGCCGAGAGCTAGCCCCGACGTTGAGGGATTGAGCCGTTGGCAATCCGACTCTAATTACGAGTAACGGATTAGTAGACTTCTACTACTACTACCCCCCCCCCTACCGTCAAGAGAGAGAGAAACGAGCTGAACTTTCCGGGGATTCGGCTTACACGTATACACGTGCGTACGGATACACCATGGGGGTTGCGTTTAAAAATAACGCGTATCTGTTACCTGTCTTTGTGCACTATAAGGAAGGTGAAGAGGTTAATTTCAAGATCTCGCGTTTGTAAATGAGTTCAAGGCCACTGTGAGGAGCTTTGGCGATTTTTTAAGCTCCGAGACTCAATTTGTGTGTTATTGCACCCTTTTTTCAATAGCCACGACTAGGATGGCAGTTTGTCTTCGTAGGGTGTCAACTACCTTTGGCACTTTGTCTTCCACTCGAGGAGAGTGGACGAAAGAAAAAAAAAGGAATTTCTAGCGCGTCACTTCGATACTTGGAGCTAATGGACCGCAAAGGACGTTGTTTACCCTCACTTTACTTTGATTTCTGAACCCTAATGTATATGACTTTTTTTTAAACTTTTCCCACATGTGTAGATTACAAAGTACATGATCATCGTGACGCGAAAAAGTAACCAATTTTCAGAAGGTACGATTGCAAAATATGCGAAACAGACCCTTGGCTGTCTCGATTGATAATTCCATCCCTTACTTAATTATTATCATCCCGATTATTTTTTATTACTACCGTGAATCTCGAATTAGAAGGAAGAAAACTACCAAGATCTTTGAAAGGTGGACACTTGGGTTCTATTTTATAATTTGCAGTAAGAAAAACTGCAAAATGTTGGCGTAAACGTATAGAGCGTCGATCGATGGACCATTAAACATTGGGAAGATGACGTAAGCTGGTATCTTTTGGTTTTTTAATTTCGTACTGTTTGTCTTGTATATAAAAGGTAAGAGGATTAATTGTTTTTGGGAAAATACTCAAGCATATAAATTTTAACGAAAACAAGATCCTTTTGCTAATCGTATTATTACGTAATTGGGTATTGTTGGTTGTATACATTTGGAAAGAATTACAATAATAATGGCTGAAAATTCGTTTGTACACTCACGGTAAAAGCATACAAGAGGAATCATTGATGGCACTTGAGTTTAATCATCGGTTGTACGATAAATGGTGAAATTATTTAAATTAATGTACTTTACGTGCACTCGTGGTAATACGGCAAGCTGCTACTCACCTGAAACAAACGTAAAACCATAAAGATTAGTATATAAATGGCCACTGGAAAAGTTTAACTTTACATCTATTCTCTAATTAAATTTTTTTTTATTAATACTTTACTGGTGACCTGAAATCTCGAAAATTAAACTCGAGTGTATGAAAACAAGCTTATGTTATGCCATTGGTCGGTTCTAACAAGCTTCCAGAGATAACATTGATTTTCGAGATAGTCAAAGTAAAGCTGCATTAAAAATTGTAATTAAAATTGATGGAAGGATTGTTGTTGCACAAACGTTTATTCAGAATTTAATTATCATTGTATCTTTAAAGGGAAATGGCTCACTGGGTAAAGCCATTTTGGATCAGCTCCGATCTCGCGATACGAGCCAAGATAGGCATAAGGGTAATTATCGTACTAGTTGGGGCATGTAAGGTCTCATCACGGGGCTGGACTAGAAAAATACCACTGTACTCGTTGTTCCTTGAAGGTGCTTGGGATTTTTAATTTCGAGCTCAATCTTGATGAAACAGAAATTTTTTTTTTTTTTTTTTTTTGGTAATGGTATGATGATATTGAGAAGACTTTATTTCACTTTCAATGGTTCTGAAAAGTTATGCCATAGCTTCATATAAAGATTAAAAGTCTCATTTCGATTATGACTTAAAAGTTGTCTCATTGCGAATTAGCATAAAATATTTTAAATAAAATTAGTAGCAAAGCTAGCCAAGGGTTCGTTTGATTTGGCAATCAATCCTGGTACTAAAAAAATCCAACACGTTCATATATCTTGTAATAAGGACGAAAAAAAAAAAAAAAAAAATCGTACGCCTAATCGAATTCCACGTAGTACAACATAATATACGCTCGCATCATCTCATAAAATGGTAAACAAACACTATCAGGCGCTCATATACGCGCAAAAAGAAGAAGGGGATAAAAACAGACTGCGAAGTGTACTCTCTCACCCCCGTATACCTCGACCTTGTGAGTACATTAAATTACGAAGCTGATGCTCGAGAGCCCGAAAAAGCAGCAAAAGCTCGATAATCCCGTACTTTTCTCGTCCCTAATAAAACAAGCCCCCCTTCTCGAGGGTCTGAGAATACATCATATAAAAATTAAATTGTGCAACATGGCAGAGAGCAGACAAGCGAGCGCGTGTACTTGCACGAAATCCTTTTTAACTTTTTTTTTTTTCCGAATACTCGTGACCTGCCTCCATGTATGGATCAATATTCGCTCTTTAATGAACCGGAAAGTGTATGTGTAAACAGGAGGTGGAGGAGGAGGTGGCATCAGCCAAACGCGAGCCGAGGGAGAAGCGGGGCCCGAGCAAAACCGCTTCCACAGCTAATATTTACCTTTATTAACTCGCTCCCATCCCGGTCCTCCTCTGGCAGCTGGCTTTTCCGCTCTCCTCGCGAGCCCTGGTTAGGCATATACATCTCTCGGGCTTCATCGCCGTAAATGAAATTTTCCAGATAAGTTTTGGAATACAGCCCGCGGCTCTCTCTTCGGCTTCTTCCGGCCAAAGTAGATTGGCGTGCACGCGAGGACATGGATATATATTATTTTAGGAACGGCTGAAGAGCTTTGATCTTTTTCTTGTGAATTACTTCTTCCCCGATGCTTTATTCAGATGCGATGGGACGGAGTGGCGCTCGTTTTTTTGCAACTGTTTGTCAAAAGGGAATGTACCGTGTTTGGTGATTGATGTGGTCGCTAATAGCGGTTAGTTCTTACTCATCTCTGATGAGATTACATTGTTAGGATAAAATGATATCAATTTTAACCATAATCTCCGGTTTTTCATTGTTTTTCAAGAGTCAATTAAAAAATCACTAGAACCCAAGATCATATGTTATAAATTTTGTTTGGTTATTGCTATAAACGAGTTTACAGCCACACTCAAGAAATTGTCGCTATTAAAGTTAGCACTAACGATCTTTCGTAGCAGAAAATTTTTTCCGGGTTAACAAGAATATTCTCACTACATTTAATTACCTGTAGAACAAATTACGTAAGATACTAAGTTTTTGTAGATGAAAAATTAATTTAATGGTGATAATAAATAAATATGTTATGCTATGCGATGTTATGCTATGCGATAAGGTAAAGCTAAAAGGTCAGCACTTGTCATCCTCTTAAAACTCAAGTACAGAATAAGAATTTCAAGTTAATGAATAATCTGCATATTTTATACTTTATTATTTAAGAATTAAAAAATTATGAAAATCATCGGTACTGTTATCAAAAGATACAGTTTTTTACTTTCTTCCCAATCAAGCATAATGGAAGATCCACATGTCAAGTGTAAGTCATCATTCAAAGTGAAAGCAACGAAATAAAAAATGGGATTCCAAAGCTACCAGCATAACGAGCTCGGCCAATGAGATGAAAATCGAGGGGGGAAAAGAGAAAAAACCGCTTTGAAAAATTTCATCAAGATTTTCCTCCAGCCTTGAGCGCCTCGGCTGCATAATTAGAAAAAATCTCCCTCCAAAAGCTTTTAGGAGCGAGTGGGAAAAAATAGAATCAACTGTCCGGCCGATGTTAATTTAACCTCCGGCGTATAAATTTCCTCCGTCTTCTCCTCCTCCTGCTTCTCGTCGCTTCAATTTTACTTCGAGAATCAAGAAAAAGAAGAAAAAGACCACGCTACAGATACACAGCCCGTATAACTACAGGCTAATCGAGCTTACGAGTTTCCGCGAGGGGTTTTTTTTTTTTCAATTTTTCGCCCCTCCTTCGAACCCCGAGAGGCAGTGCAATTTTTCGCCAATTCAATTTGCTTTCGTTCGCCTTAATGGCCTGAACACGGTCCTCTCTATTATTAATGCAACAGCGTGGGGAAAGCTCGCAGACCTCGGATACATTTTTCTCCCCAGCCTCTTCTATCTGTGCGTAAGAGCCAGTCCGGTACGGGCATATTAGGTCGCTTTGATTGCAATTACGGAGTACGCTGGAACACGCAAATCAGCCTTTAATCAATAAAAATCCTAACCGCTAAATTTTGAAAAAAAAAAAAAAAAAAGTTACAACAGCACCAGACTGAATTAGATTCCGGCGTAACAATGCCACAACGACCCACCCCTATCCAAAGTTATAAACAACTTCCCTGGACCCCCACGTAACACCCACCACCCAAGAGTCCCGTGACGCGTAGTATTTCGTTGCGCAACGCGTGTCGCGTAACGATTGCGCAAAAACCCCTCGGACCTCGATTTCATCCGAGCGGCGTTGACTTGCGTAACGCCGCGCACAGCCGTCCTTCCACTCGCCGTACAAGCGTGAAAACCCCGTTTTGTTTCCTCATCGCGAAAACATCACCCCTCCGCTTCAAACGGCAGAGCCTCCTTGGTGCGGCTTAAACCAGCAGGTGAGATCGTTACCTCACGCCTGTCGACAACAGCTGCCTTCAACCCCCCTCCAGCCTCTTAGGACCGGGGAGAAAGGGCGTTGCAGCCTGCAGAGGCCGAGAGGCAATTTCGCGTCGCGACAACGAGCTCCGGCAACTTGGCCCAAAGGACGCCTTGCTTAATTTGACCCGAGCAAGTTTCCCGGCTCCCCTGGGGGGGGGGTGTACTGCGCGAACTACGGCTGTGGGCCAAGTTGGCCGCTCTGGGCTCTTATTAAAAACTCGCGGCGGGAAATTTACGTTGCGATATTCGTGAGCCATTGGTTGGGTGGGGAAGTAGAACGAGTCGGCGTATGGTCAGACAAAGTATTTATTGGCCATGGAGGAAAAAAAGATGGGTATTTTTGCGTGTTTTTTCCTTGGGTGTAAGTAAAAGCGAGTGAAAGCCCGACCGGTGCGAGGACAAATAACAAAACGAAGGGGGAAGCCTGGAGGAAGAGCGAGGGTAAGGTTGGCCGACACGAGAGAGAGAGAGAGAAGGGACGTCAAACAATACCAAAAAGAGAAAGCAATTCATGACTTATGCCGGAGAGGTGGAGGAGTGGCTCTTCTTCCTTCTTGGAGTCGGGAGGGAAATATTGAATTCCCGTGCGCTCGTACGGGTGCCTTTTAAATAACACGCCTTTTCACCTCGGTTCTCTCTCTCTCTCTCTCTTCCTCCCTCTGCCTTTGAGCTGTTGCTGCTGACGACGACGGGAAAATAATCATGTTCCAGGTGTACTACTCGGGAGAGTTTGAAGGCATTGAGAATAGAGGGGAAGTTACAGTGTAGAGTGGGGGGTGGGGCTGGATAATAATTTTCAAGGACTACTAGAAGAGGTCTGTTTCTGTTGGAGGGATGTTTAAGACTTTATTATTGGAGAGGACTTTTTTCATGTGGCAAAAAGCGGGGAGTTGGAACTTTTTGTCGTGCCATTTTTCACGTGTGGTCATAAAGATTGTAGAAATTTCTGCTATCAATAACTTTTTTTTTTTCTCTTCAATAACTCGCATCATCATGGCACACACTGCAAACTTGAACGTGATTTATAGTACACGCTTAAAAAGCGTGCGGTTGAAATTGCTGATTTTATACAATTTTGTATCAGAATGGCATAAATGAATTTTTAATATATGACCAAGTGCACAATCCACTGATTATCTCTTTAGTCTTAGCAGAGCTACGGAAAAAGTTCATGCAAGAATATTGTTTACTGCCAAACACTTTTCTTTCAGATTAAACGGATTTATAAAAGTGTTAAATCTGTCTCTTGTACTGCTTTTCCTGCTCTAATTTTTTTTTTTATTTAAAAAAAATTATTCATTTAAAATGGATAATTGTTTCAACTAAAGGGATTAAATTTTTATAACATTCTACTGAATATTGAAGTAATGCGTAATGCAAACGTATACAACTTAAGGTTATACAGTTTAATTTACAGTATACACGGAACTGGGCACAACTATTGCACAAATTGTAAAACAAAGTTTTTGCATGATTTGACACGGAGTTATGCTTTTTATTTTGGTTTCTGAAACTGTGATTAAAAATAATTTTCTAGCACAAAAACAATGCATTATATATTTTCACAGAAAAAAGTAAGTATACCTACAGTTATTCTAAAAAGAACATTCAAATACTATTTCAAAAATATTCATATTTTTAGTTTCTTTAGTTTTACATTATTTTTGCCAAGATAAAGTCCTATATTAAAATAGGAAAAAATATTTCATTACAAATAGTACCTTACACTTGTAAAAAAAAAATTTAACATAGTAATTATGAAAAATACACGAGAGACTGCGCACTCTTAAAGACATTAAAAAGACTGCAAAAGTCGTTTAAAACATTTCAAAGACTGAAAAATTCGTGAAAAGACTTAAGACTCTTTATCAAGGCTTCAAGAGCGGGAAGCCTCTCGAGTGTACACATCCACGTCTGACAGTATACGCGGTGTATTCGCAAAAAAAAAAAAAAAAAAAAAAACAAAGCCCTTCTCCAAGCGACGATTTTCCATCGTGACAGGTTTCTCATGCAAACACACACTCGCACCATTCAATCAGGCAAATCTGAGCCCGACCTAGTTCGCGATGTAAACGAACTCCGAAAAAAAAGGAAACATAATATCCATTACTCGAAGTAACGCTCGCACCCCGCATTACATGCAGGCGCACGTGCTCTGACGTTCACATATTTCATAACCATAGCGTATACACATACACTCATAAGCCCAAAGGGAGAGAGAGAAAAAAAAGGGTCGTCCCGAGCGAGCGGAGGCGTGCATTTCAGAAATGGAGAGCATTCGTAGGCGACCCTTCGGCTAAGCCGTCCCCGGCGAAAAACAAGGGGCCTCGGTGTAAGTGAAATAAAGACCTTAACATGCAAATGAGGCTGAATTCTCGCCAGAAATGACCACGTTGTGTTTTTCATTTCGGTCTCTTAGCTCGCGTTTGCTGAAATTGGTGGCTTTGTGTAATAAGGTGTCTTGGCCACACTACCACGGTGGTGCCACTCGTGCAGAGGGCTTTAATTAATTAATTAAACGAACGGCAAATGCTGCAGCTGTTTGCGTGGCTGAGCCCGGGGGGGGGGGAAATAATTCCCGAATCGTTTAGCAGAAAAAGGCGACCCGGTTAATTATGAGTAATTAAAACGAAGGGAAAAACATTCCCCAACCGAACGCTTTTGTCGATAACTACACTGGCTAGCGATGGTGACGCGGCGAAAAGCGGAGGATGTGCTCTCCGGTTGTTTGCGGAAGTCCAAGGGTTTGCAGGGACGGGTCTTTGATTGAGTTTGCGGGGCCGGTGAGCTTTGTCTTCCGGAAATTGTTCGCCACCGGGAGACCGCCACCCTCCACCTTTTGACCCCCTTTCGGCTTCCGTTTTAGCGCGATGATGCGGATGTTCGTTATATGAGTTTGGTTGGATGGTTTTCTTGGGGTGCTTTTGGAAATGCGGATGATCGGACGTTGATTTGTTCTACTTACGGGTGTGCGCGGAAAGGCTGTTATGAGCGAGTCGAAGTTTTGCTGATGGTTCTTTTTTATTAGGTTATTCATGTGATTTTTGGATCTGAGAGAATTTGGATTTTTTTTCTGCAGTGCAAAAAATGTTTTTTTTTTTATGAAAAAAAGACAATGATGTTTCGTAGTCCTTCTCTGCACTTCTCGTAAAAGAAGGTTTGCTTTAATCAAAATAAAAGCATGTTTCGTTATGTAAAAGATTCAAGCACATTCAATAGGATTAGTACGTAGCGTGTACAGATATTTTTGATGGATTTAAAAATACTGGGACTAAAATTTTTATTTTCCCTTCCTCATAACAATTAAAAAATCAAGTTAATGGTTTGCTTTTGGAGTCAAAATTTTTGTTTGTTTATTTTTATATACATCCCATAGATCAGTGTATAGGTTTATTTTGGTTCTTTAAAATAAAAAAAAATACATAGACACAATTATTACATACTTGTAAAAACAAGAACTCTCTAAGTAGAATGACTGTTGTAAGTATTGATTTTTTTTTTAAATACATTTTGCAAATACTAAAAATTTTAATCTTAAAAAATAAAATTTTGCATCACGTTAATTATTGTATGCATTATAAAAAGTTCCTATTCCATTGATGCAAAAAGAAATGAGTATGAAAATCAGTATTATGAATAAAAGTTAAAAAAATATGAGGAAGATTCGCGTGAATTAATTGGCAGCGGTCTTTCCAACAAGGTGTTGAATGAGAATGTGCAAATATTTAAACAAACTTCGTTCAGCTCAACCATCACGCCCATCTACTTTCAGGAAAAAAGCAAGCTCGAGAGGACTCTCGTTTAATCCCGTCTGTCCGTGCAAACATCATAACATCCGCGGTGCAGAGATCTTTTTGATTTTTCATGCGTTCATTTCTCCATCAAATACTGGAAGCTAGAGAGAGAGAAAAAAAAGGATGGAAATGGCACGAAAACGAGAAGATAGCAAAAAAGGTGATAAAGAGACTTTTTTTTTTTCTTGCTCGCGACACCCAACTGGAGGCTCCCTCGAGAACTTTAATAAGAACTTTGTCACGGGGCCGGCGTTTGTCGCTTCTTGCAACTTCTCGCAATTTCTTTTCCCGTCGTGCTCTCTTTTTACGTCATTAAGCGGCAAAGTATTACCAGCGAGTCGAGTTTCTTTGATTCAAAAGAACACGAATGATTTCACGTATATTCAAATGTTATTTTCTTCCACTTTTTTTTTCGTTTTCTTTTAAAAAAAAAAAATCAAGGTGACGACTTTCAGAAAATACTTAACTTTTTTTTTCCCCTCGGCTAATATGTTTTATTTAACGTTTCTGAACTGTTTCTAATATTAATATAATCTAAAAAATAAAAAAGAAACCACGTAACTAATCCCATCAGAGATTCCAGTCAATTTTTCTCAAACAATCACAGCCAAAGTCTCCGCCGAATCTCATCAAAATCAACCGTAAAAGGCCCCGTCCCATCCAGCAAATCCAATTTGTCCGAGCGATCCTCATTTATTCGTCAAAGCAAGCTAGATTCGATTATCCGCTAACGCGATGGATGTCCATTATGCGCTCGTTATCCCGTTTCGGCGGATCATCGAATGGCACTCCTTTTTTTTTCTTCTTTTTAGTGATGCACCGTCGAAAAAGGGGATTATGCAAATTATTTTTTCGAGCTCATGGAAAAAGCCGACCTAACGAGATTAGCCGGATTGTTTTATTTCGTGCTCAGGTAATAATTGCCAATTATCTTGGAAATGCTCTCGATCGGAGACCAATAAATGGGCTTTGCGGGGGTATTTTATACGAACGACCAAAACAAGAGGTGGATTATCGTTTTTATTAACGCCATAGCGGTATCTTTGAAGAACGAGGCTTTACACTTTAACCAGAAGTGATTGCATCTGAACTTTTGCCCTCAACTTAAGTGAAAAGTGAATAATTTTTATCGACTCTTACGTAAGGGCTTCGAATAATTTTTGTTTTCATGTTGGTACGTTGTGGAAAATTATTCTAGTAAGGGTATTTTTTTTTGTTTCGCAACTATTTGCATTGATGTTACACAATCACAAAGCTGATTTTGTAATCATTGGAAGTTAAAACTTGGATGAAATGTTTGAGTCATTTCCAAGCTGTGAAAATAAATTTTTCACTCAAAAACAAAGTTCAAAATGTTAATTTCATAACTTGTATGTATTTTTCAACGATTTTAACATCCATTGACTACAGATTAAGGGATCCTAAATGGTACTTGAGTAGAAAAAAAAAAAAAAAAAAAAAAAAACACAATTAATCAAAAGAAAGAATTCCAGTGAACAGCAAGTAGTGACCCCGGAAGCAACGCGCTGTTAAACCAAGGATCAAATGATGTAACATACACACAAAACAACCAGCAGCGAGTAGTATCGGATATTTCAAACGAAAAACGCGCCCTGCACCCGACGACGAAATTATACACCACCGTGGAACGAGCGCAAAAGGGTGAGTATACCACGTAAGCGGATACGTAATCAGAGCGGCCTTGCGCGCACACCAGGACGATTTGGGGCACACGCATGGGCATCCGTTTCAATGGATCCAAAGCGAGTTTTAATTCCAATTACACCACCAGCATGAGAACTTACGTAAGCTTTTACGCAATCCCGCTGATGAGCTTGATGTTCCTAGTTGTAAGTTTTGTGTATATAGATAAGTATTGTAAAAAATGACATTGGACCGATAGATCGGCTGGGTTAAGATTCTTACAAGAACACCTGTAATTTTTCATTCAACAGTACAAACATAAGCATTGTTAGGCGTAAGCAGGAATATAATTAACATTATCAACTTTACTCATGATAATTAACTAGATTATACATAGAAAATAATCCAACCTTTGCCGAACGATGTGATATTAGAAATTGTACTGTATGAATACGAGAGTCTTGGTAATTAACTAGTTGTGTAGTAAGTAACTACATGTTATACGTAATTTTCCTTTACCCATGAGTATAATGACGAACGATACGTAGTTTTACTACGTTTAAATATTATGGTTTCTTACAGCCAGTGGTGCGTAAAAGGAATAATCACATCGCACTTTTCGCATGGTATGGTATGGACAAACACTTGACACACCGAACTTCTTTTTCCATTCTTAACGATACATGCTTAAAATGGTATTTGAATCTAAATAAGTAATAAAAAACCAAAATTTTTTCGGAATTCCTAAATTTTGTTTATATCATCACCTATGAGTAGTTTTTCGAAATTCAGTGATATAAGGCGATTTATGATCAGGCGTGAGTGAAAATAGTCAATTTATTACATCACTGAATAAGTAAAGAGGTTCTGAAATTCAGCAGTTACTTAAGGTTTGCAGAAATCATTAACTTATCTTACTCCTCAATAAATTAGTTTTTCAAATTTAGTAGTAAAACTTGAGTACGGTCAGACATGCGCGTATCAAACGTTGATTCATCTAATTGTTGACTATATAAGGTTTAGGAATTCAGTAGTATAAATTACGTACGGTCAGACGTAAGCGACAACTGTGAATTTATATCATATCATTACCTGTAAGTAGTTTTTTAAATTCAGTGATGTAAGGCGAATGTAATCAGATGTGAGTGGCAATCATCGATTCTTGACTACGTAGGTTTTTCGAATTAAGTAGAGCAAATTAAGTATGGTCAGACACAAGCGACAATCGTCAATTCATCATATACTTAAACTTTGTAAATTCGGTGGAGTAATACGCACCGCGAGTGAGAGTCGTCTACTCATCACAGTAGTACAAATCAAGTATGGTCAGACATGAGTGTAAAATTAAACTACACTCAGTACACTAATAACAATAAAGTCCAAACAGCCTCAGCAGATCAAAAAAGAGAAGAACGTGCCAGTGCTAAGAAAAAAATCGCATCCATAGTCTGCGAAGAGTAGTTTATCCGCCAGAGTCCGCCATCGTCAACGACGACCACCTCACCAGCCCTCTTCCTCACTCCTCTCGCAACCAACGAATGCAACTGTTTCCCCTCTCGAAAGTTCAAGGGGGGGGAGGTGAAATAAAGACAGCGCGAGTCCTCCTCCACCTCCACTACGAGTCAGTCCAACAAGCTGCAGCGGAGAAGAAGGTGGCGGAGAGGGACCATCTCGCCGACTCGGCGCGACGACGCGGCAAGTTGCCAGGCCGAAGGCAGGCTCGAAGCTGCAGGTGGCCTTCTCTCTCGCTGTGCGCGCGCGTGCACTGCCTCCCGCTCGAGGCTTACGCGTAGGCCGTTGTGGCAGACCTGCACAGGCTTAGGCTGCCGACACTCGCCAATCGAGCGAGAGCGCGGGGGCGGGGCTCGCCCTCTTCGCGGATGAGCTCGGACCGAGGGAGGATATTAAAGTTATTTTCGGGGGGAGACGCGAGGGGGCGGTGATTTTTGGAGGCCACGCTGACGATGGCGTTTTTCAGCGAACGATTGATTTTCGAGTCACTGGTGGTACCCCAACGCGCTCCATGAATAGCAAGGCTTCCACGAAATCCACCTCGATAATGGAAAAAGGAATAGAGGAAGAAAAAAAAAGATCGTACAGCCATACAGGCGAGAAAGAGGAAAATTCCACTTTCTTCCCTCCAATTTGCGAACCATTCAACCGGAGATGGAAGCCTCGGAACGGAAAGAATAGATGAATAATAGCAAAGGGGGGAGAGCTGCTATCCAACATGAAGGGGGCGAGTGTTGCACACGACGCGTTGAGACCACATGTCAAGAATGAGGGACGATGGGAGGGGGATATTTTTTGCATCTGTTTTCAGACCTATTAACTGTAAAAAAAAGTTTTCATTTTCATGTACCGTACAAAAGTAGTGACCGAAATTGATCAATCCCAAAACTGCAAAGTCAAAAGCAGCACGTACACGTACAGTCCGTAGGGGGAGACGTTGTCGGGTGTCACGCGCACACAGAGTAAGGGTAGAGGAGGAGAGAGTGGCTCCGAGGAATGTCCACTGCACTTTGAGAACACAGAGGGGACCGTGTACACTTCGTATCCCCCCCCCGGGGGATCCGAGACTTTGCTCGGCCGCGGAGACTCTTTCATCCTTCCTCCCAGACTCTCTGGACTTTGGGGGTACACCACTCCCTTACTTTTACGTAAGTCCAAGAAAGGGGGGGGGTGTTGGGGAAGGGACTCCCAGACGGTGTATAACTTGGATATTGCGTGCGGAGACTGCTCGCCTTTGTCGGCCCCGCTGTGGCTTCTTCGTCGCGTTGCGTCATCTACGATGAATTCGGTTGTTCACCCGTACGTGTATATATACACCCGATACGCAGGAATGATTTGCCTGGCGATAAAGGAATGCCACAATGGCGAGTAGTAGGTGACGAATGAAAGGCAAACAGACGAGCTCGTCTCTCTCGGGCAAATTCAATTTCGTCGCCCGTCTTTCCTTTTACACTTCTCGGACTGTGCGGATGGGATGCAGGGGGAGAAAAGGAGCCTGCAGGTGTCGGACCTGCGTAACAACTTTACTCCCGTATACCTGTAACCCTATACACACGTAGAGGAGGGGGGTTGAAGTTTTTCGGAAGAGGGAGTTTGGGTAATGAAATACATCGGCCACTGCCTCCACCGTACGTGAGAAAAAAGGACGCGACGAACTCCGGAGGGAGCCTCGATCGATGTGCGGGGGTTGTTACTGTTACCGGGACGTGATGATCTTACTCGATGTGTTTTTGACTTTGTCGGTTCGGGTTGGACTGTATGGGGTTTGATATCGGGACACGAGCGTGTGCGTTGGTGCGAAAAATTTTGGGGAAAATTATGCACCAAACGTGGCCCACACCTTTTTCCTTTTGATCTTTTTTTTATAAAACCACCGATGCCTGTAATCATTGATTTCATGTTTGTTGCATAAAGACGAACAATGCATCATAAGAAAAGTCAATAATTCGCCAAAACTAAGTCATTGTTCACCATAAGCAAACCAGAATAAGATCGTGATTAGGCAAGAGTCGAGCTTGCAACCTGTTATTCAACGTTTGTAAACTTAAGATTCATCATGAAATGAAGAATTACTTAAAAATTATATTATATTGAAAAATGGTGAATTCCAAAAACGAATAGTATCATGAGAAATTTAAGGTTTAAAATAGTGATAAGTATATAACTTTTTTTAAAAAGTGCATATACACAGTGAAACGGGTGATTTTACTATTTCAAATTTTTATCCTCATGACTTATTTGAACTAGTGAATATTAACTTTCAGATAGTAGATTTAACGGCAAAACAGTGAATATTTATATTTTCCCAAGTTAATGTTTCACTATTTAAATAAGTTGGTAAACTTATTGTTGGAATTACTCAAAATAATGTACGTAGGTTGTACAATTATCTTCATTTTGGTCAAGATTATTCAATTACATATTTAAAACTAAACTGTATGACTACTGGACACGAATGAACGCTAGTGAATTTTGCACTACTTAAAATTTAGAGAGTGATTATCCGTCACCAGATGTCATTTAATCTTTCCAAGTGGAAGATACACCATGAAATGAATAATTACAAAACAATTACAAATTCTATCGGCATCACCACCGGCTCCATTAACCCGTGCCAAACGCGAATCGGTTCGCAATGGCACCCCCATCGCGTGCGTGCACAGCACAGGTGCACAAGTCAAGCAGGGCGATCGCGTCGCCGAAGCGTCGATGATGGCGGAGAGAGGGCAGGCCGCGAAATTTCCGATTGTTCGCGCAAAGTTGAGCAGCCTCGGGCAAATTAATAATCCCCAGCCCTATACTCGCGCACGCTCGCTTGTAGCGACACGCGGCAAATGACAAGCGTTCGCTTCCACGGCAACACAGAGGGGCGAGAGACCGGGGGTTGGGGGCGAAATTTCAAGCACGTTCTCCTCGCGCTCGAAAGACTTAATTATAAATCCGAAACCGAAGCTCGCGACCGACCCTGCGCTGCTAAGAGGACGGCGTGGGGGTGGGGCAAAGTTTTCCCCTCAGTCCTTTTCGGCGCGACATAATTGAGTGTCACCTGGGCATAACAAATGAAGCAAGCTCCCCCTCGTCTCTTTCATCCGCGAACAAACCGGCCGAGGTCTGGGTCAAGTAACAGCCGCGCCACGCGAGCGTGATTAATGGCTTTCTCTAGACTTGTGTGTGTATGTGTGTTTAACATGCGGGCAAAGGACCTTTTCTCTATAACGACGAGTGCGTCGTGGACAGGATGCGTCCGACAGTTCGGTTATCGGCTCGAGACTTTCAATGTCGCTCTCGCGGAGTATACTGCCATTGTTGGACGCGAATAAGGGAATCCTGGCTTTGGCGTCGAGGGCTTTGGTTGGACTGGACGGTACGACCATGGAGTCTTGCTCGAGTATAGTTTATCGATGAGTTTCATGAGTAATTTCGTAGCTTTGTGACTTTACAGGGGAACAATTATGAGGAATCGTATACGAATTGCACTGAATCTCGTCAAGGTTGTAAAGTGTTGAGGAGGTTCGGGAGTATCATCCAAAGGGACGAGGAAGAGGGAGCCTCCCAGCAAACTCAATATTTTACTTACGTTTGACGTTGGCATTGCTTAAAATGCACTATAAAATGCCTCGAAATTTTTCTCACGGTATTTTTATGTAAACAATTAGTACTTAATTTGTAGGTACGTTTTTTTAAATAGCTTTGCGTTTTTAAAACGTTTTTGTCCTTGTAAATGTCAAAACTGAGGATACGTCCCATAAGACTCCAAAATTCCATAATTTTATTCTTTTAAAAATAATGTATAACAAATATGGAAAAAATTCACGTAGGTTCTACGTATTCTAGACTATCTGAAAAACACAATATTATTGTGATCTCTGCATTTTATTACTAATCCCGAACCTCTTTAGATGAAGGTTTTTTTTTTCTTCAGATGGTAGATGCATTAAAGTGAACATCTAGGAAAAAAATCTACCGATCAACAAAAGTCAAAGAGGAGCTGCGTTGTATCTTTGAATGTGACATTTTGTCATAGCTAAAACGATTCTCCACCCCCTATCAAGCAAATTTTCCAATCTTGCCCGGCGAATACCTCGCATACCCGTCAAACAATGCGCAAAGCGACACTGATCGAAAACTATCGGCCGGTCCGTCCTCGCGCGAACTGCGTCCAGATTCCAAGAAAACACTCGCCCGGAAATTGCGCCCCGAATGCCGAATAAGTTCCCTTCGTACTTTGCCGATGAGGAAGCCGGCGATGCGAAAATTTAATATACACGGCCGCGCTGCTACTTTTATGAGGGTGACTCTGGCATATCACCCGGTGTAACTAGTTGCTGGGTGGAATCCGACTGCGATGGATCTTTTGTAAGACGAGAGTATTTGCGACACGAGCTAGTTTCACCTAATGTCTCATCTGTGACGTTGACTCGAATTTCGAACAGCTTGTAGGTGACATCATTTCTTGTGCATTGTTTTGCAGAGGACGGAATATCGTTGTGGATGAAAAACTTAGTTAGTAAGCATCAACGTGTGCACGCGGAAAGTGGGTTCACGGAGTATGGGTAATTGGAATTCCGAAGGAAGGAAAGGCTTATATCTGAGATCGAGAACTACAATAAGGTGCCAAAAAACATTGTTTACTCACTGGCGTTCCAGACTATCCTTACATGTTTATTGCACGTTACATCCTTATTCAAAACAGGCCAAAGTTTTGCTAAGTACACGCTAGCAAGCGTCTAATTGTAGCTCTCGCTGGAAACGACATTTCCACAGATTCGCCCTCCTTCCCTTTCGTAAGAGCTTCCATTCGAATAGTCATCGTTTTGACTAAAGTTATGCTTGAAAGCCTAGCATCTCATCAGTGCAATCCACCATGAAAATCTCGCGTAGAACTGTGGTATAGGCGTGTTGTGGGTGAATTTTTTTTTCGATTCTTCCAATCCTATAGGTATCGAGAGAGTAGTTGTGCGACAGTTTTTGCGAGACCAAAGGCTCAAAATGGACGGGCGGACTGGAGGATTACGGGCAGACGCAAAGGCGATATCCCGGATTTGGCGACGTTTGTAATTGACAATTAGCGAGAAGAGGCACAGTGGCTCCGGAGACTCGCGCGCGCAGCGAGTGTAATCGCATCTACCGAGCGGGTCTAACTCGACCGCGTATAACTTATAATTGGCAGGCTTCCGACTTCATCCTACCCTCTTTACCCCTCACCTCTGTCTCCTGGAACTGTCTGTGCACGCAAGCTAACTGGTTTCCGGGTAACTCCGCGATGCTCAGTCCCTCGATACTCACGTGTGACTATCTGGAAATTTTCGCCTTGCTCCGTAGTGGCATGTGCACTTACGTCGGCACCTCGTTTCAACAAATGACACTTGTTTCGATCTTTCTGGCTATATATTTTTACTGTTCACTTCAGTACATTCAGTGTGAGCTCCAACATCAAATTCTCCGACTCGCATTCAAGTACGACCATCAAGGCCTTGCAGCTTCTCCTCGAATCTTCAATAATCCGTTCCTGAAGGCTCGGTTGAGTAGTTTCTCTCGGAGTAGTTGTTTGCGACCAAATGAGTACGTGACACAATTTGCCTCGCTATGGACTGATTGATCCAACAGTTATGAACAGTGGAGCGAAAATTCATTTGTGCTAAACTGTAGAGTTGTTAGTTGATAGGGTTTTCCGATCATCTGAAATCTACCAAACTTCCATCGTTAATGAAACTCGTGGACTGGAAACTGCGAGTACAGGGAAAATTAAGCGACACAGTGATAATTGTGATATCGACGAACGCAGCGTTTCAAAAATAAAAAAAAATAAAAAATGATAGCTGGAGCAAAGTTCCAGAGCAAGGTGGGTAACAAACTCATTAAACGCTCGGAACTGAAAGTTTGGCACTCCAACTCCACGGGAGTCCTCGGCGATGCTCGACTCGTACGGGGGTGTTGTCATTTACGCAACTTTCTTAGCAAATTGCACGCTTCGGAGGTATTGATAATCCATGACAAAGTTTATCTTCCTTCGTCACTGTAGTTGCTCCTCTCATCCTTGTAGCTCTCAGAGTTGGTGTAGGAATCAAAGTTTTTTTTTTATTAGAAAATTTTGATATACAAACCAAGGGGATGTCTCACTGTTGAAGTAAGTGAAAAAGTACTTTAAAAGTCTTGCGAGGTCATTGGAAGTCCTTTAAAGTAATCTACAAATACTCAAGATTTTGAAGTGTACTCTTAGTACGAGCTGAATGAAATTTCATGTTTTGCATAAAGGTACACAAATGTCTTTGGATACAACAATCATGAATGTATAATGTGACAGAAATAACAACTTTATCCAAGAATTCTTTAAATTGTTGTTACTAATAATGATGTACGTTTTAGATTCTTAACTGAATTTCAAAGTCATTCAAAGACTTTTTATAGTGTTGTCAGAGTTATTTGAAACGATAATTTCAAATGATTTCTAAGGACACCTTGGATAATTTTTCACAGATCTGCAGAAGTCCTTCTTGGGAAGTTTTTAATGAATTGTATTCAAAAAACGGTCCAAAGGAAGAGTCCAGTTCTCGCATCCCGTAAAATGATTCATTCAACGATTCCAAAACGATTTCAATTAATTTCCACTCGCTCGCGTAATGGCTCTCTCATCAAATTACAAAAACGCCATCATCAAGATTACACGCGATACACATCACAATATTCCCAACATTACCTGCTCGAGCCATTATCACGTAAAGGCACTCGCGGGCATTTCCAGTCGGCAAAAACACTATTCCCCGCAAAACGAGGCAAAAGCAGACCAGCGACAAACAACAATCAAAGCTCCAGCGTGCGCCCCTCGATCTCTTTTTCACTTGTACCACACGCAGCGGGGGAGAAGAGCCATTACGCGAAATTAAAGTGAACGCTGATTACAATAATGCCGCGCTCAGCGTCGGCGCTCGAAAATAGTCATCCGAACCACGTATTATTACCCTCTCTTTACGCATTACCTTCCCCCTTTGGACGAACACACGCGAAATAAAGCCTGTGCGCGTATTTTATTTTCGCGATGGCGCAACTACTTGGTAATGAGGACCTCGAGTAGTTTATTATTGAGCATATATATACACGCAACGGTACTCCATGCGACTCTATATTGGCGTACACATTTCGATTGGTCCGTGTCCCTCCTTGGAATACCTACGTGTATACGTTTATATGTACGAGATGAGTTGAGGCTGGAATGGCACGTGAGCGTGTGTGTCTCTGCTGGAATGTAGCGAGCACTGCGGTGGTGCTTTGACGGGCTGCATGTATATACACCCTTGCAAGGGGGTAATATACGTACTTTGATGCGATTAATGCAGTTTGCGAGTCTTATTGCTTCGCTACGTACGCACGAGTAACGCAAAGGCTATCAATTAAAATTGAAATTGTACATCAAATAGTTTTTCGAGCGGTGAAATCTCCTGGCGCGGTGTAAATTACGAGCCACCTTGAAAAAAAAGATGATTTTGGTTTTCCTTTGAACTGCCCGAGGGAGAGTAACAGAATGATGTCAAAAGAGAAGCCAGCGTGGGAATTTAAGACTTTGAAACTCGAAACTCGGTGAACCAGCGATTTTTCCGACTAATCGTTGGGTGTATTTCAGGAAGGGAATGAAAATCCTCACCACCAAACGCACTTGCGTTCAGCCAAAGACAAAAAAAAATGGTCCAATACCTCCTCCATCCACCTTTTGGTGCTCCCTTTTGAAAGGTCGGGAAGGGAATTCTCCGAACCCGGCGAAAGCATAAGCGGATTTCAAACGGAATTAAAGCAACGTGCCCCGCTATACTTTACACGAGTGCCCCTCCCCCAAACTCCCTATTCCCGCGTAAGACTGTAAACTGCGATTATAAACCACGGCTGCCCGAGGCCGTTCCCTCAAAAGGGTGGCCAATTGATGCCCCCTCCGGCAATTTTCTTTTGATGCATCAGGTAATATTTCCGGCTGAAATGAAAATCCGCTTTTTTTCAAATATAAAAGAAAAAAAAAAAATGTACTCCCACGTTTCGGTGATTGGATTCGAGGGCTTTTCCTCTTTTTACGTCCCATTGACCGGTAGTTAATCAAAATCGGGAATCGGGGGTTTTTCGAAAAACAGATATCGCGTTCAAAGGACCAATGAGAACTCGTGAAAATACTTGGCTCGGCAAAACACGGGGGCGGCGAGTTTAATGAAAAAGCCAGTACCCACCGAAATTACACTCTCATTACAAGGGCGTCAATGATACAAGGGGACGGGGTGGAGCGAATTCCTCTGCAGCAGTGGAGCCAATATAATCCTCGCCATCCACTACACGAGCCACGTCAAAGTGCATTACGAGCCGGTCGAGTGAACACTGGACCGCCGGGGCGAGGGAGGCTATATGTGTATCTCCCTGTGCTATATTACCCCGCACCCGGGATATATTGGGCGTTGGTGTGCTAATCGTGGGGGAAAAATAGTGTCCTCGTGGTAGTACGGGGAGTTTGATGTATTGTAATTTTCATGAGAGGCTCTGTTTTTTTTTCTTTGATGTAAAGTTATGCAGTTTCGAAGTCACATCTTTTGTTGGACTTTGTTGAAGTCGTACAAACGCCAGGTGGTGGTTACCTTCGTGAGAAGTGCATGTATCATGGTGCGATGTGATGTTAGATGGATTTAAAAAATTAGTAGATAACTGGGAACGCGAATTTTAAGTTTCAAGAGGAAAGGATGAAGAAAAATTTTCGTAGCAAAAGAGAGTTAGTTTAGTTGAGAATGAAGGACTTGGAGTAGGGATGGTGTTAAAGATTAATTGGCATTATATGTATATGTTAAATAAAGGAGCTAAGAATATTAGCTATGTTGTAAGAGTATACAGTATAGTTACAAAAATGTGACTGTGGTCGTAGTAACAAAATATCGTTCAACAACAAAAAAAGGGAAAAAGAAGATAAAGGAAACAATGAAAAAAAACAAAGGAAAGTACAAATATGATTGATTCATAAGAAATTTAAAAAAATTTCTTTTATTAATTTGTATTTCATAACTTTTTGTATCAGTTATTCAATATTGTCATATAGTTCTTTATCAAATTCGTTTAAGAGTAAAGAATATTTTACGGCGCAAAAAATAAATATGGATCCAAAAAGTTCATACAGTGGTCTTTTTACTGTCAGGTCACAACCATTTTCTTTACATATTTACTCAAAATAACGTTTTACTCTACCAGTGGAAACTTCTTCACAAACGTAGTGGTAAAAACTAAAGCGACGCAGCACAAAGTGCAGAAAAATGGTCCGCGGTTGTACCTATTTTTAGTCAGGTATTACTGAATTATTAAAGTATAAGCCATGACTGTAAAAGTATTATCAGCAATAAAATTCGCAACAAAAAAAAATTTTTTTTCAATGTTCATATAATGATCCAGTTTTGAAAGGGAATAAGTATTATCGATTGGAGTTTTAAGTTTTTTTTAAATTTTATAGCAATTGTAACACTTAATATTACGGAATAATACAAACATCGTTTCGTATTATCCAACAAACAAAGCAAAACAGGGTCTACAAAAACAAATCATTATTATCACTTGAAAAACGTTAATCTGACCTCACAACCTTTTCAGCTTAATTTCTGTTATGATCCGAATGAAATGAAAACAGATTGATTATCCCTGACAAAGAAGAATACATTGTTTCCACAGTAAGTATCAAGTGAAGTAATAACCAACCTCACAGAATAAATAAATTTCGCCTCCAATCGCTCATTCATAGCACTACCAACTTTTTTAACGGAAAAACATAAATAAAACAAACAACTCACAAACTAAAACAGCGCATGATCGACGACAGCCATGAATCCCGTTATTAGGCAAATTTATCCCCATCCTTAATTTAACACTGATGCGCGTGTAAATTATTTACACGAGGAGCAGCAAAAAAATCGCTTTGCCGCTGCCGAGAAGGTCGTTGCAAGAAGATATGCCACCGACGAGCTCGTAAAACAGACGGTAATTTATTTCCCGCGCATTACATGCACACATACGCGCGCTTTCGTGTCCGCGCGCGTGAAAACAAAACAGACACTGCGTGCGAGCAGATACATTATTCCTCGATGATGGATACGGGAATTTTTCACCCGCGACGGGGACGTTATTCTTCGGAAGCTGTAAACGTCGAAGAAAACGCCTCGGAGCGTTGCTTCTGTCCGGATGATACGTAATAAAAATCTTGTTCGTGCCTGCAAGGTGGTCGTGGTTATTTTATCCTGCGAAACGAAGGTACCACTTATTTTCCACGGTGGCGTAAAAAATCGTGTAAACCATGGGAGCAATAAAGTATGCCACAGATCTTACGTTTGAGATCCTGATACTTCATATTAATAAATGTGACATCTGGGACATCCTGTACCATAACTTCTTAGATATGTAATGTACTATTTGAAAAGTATGGATAATAATGGGTTTAATCTCTTGTAAATATATTACATTTGTTATATTGATCGAAAAACCGTATCATGGGGGCAGCAAGATAAAATCATACAACGTCTCATCGACAGGTAAAGCTGCTCGCTCGTGCACTGGCGCCAGCTAAGAGCAACAGTATTAGCCGGCAGACGGCAGCATCCCTCGCTGGACCAGGCTGCTGCCACCACACGGAAACACCGGCAAGCTGCTGTTACAGTCGAGGAAGAGGAGGATAACGCGGAGGACGCTGCTCTCGCCGGATAATAAACTCGATGCTCTGCGCATAGTAGATAAGGTCGGGTACTGGTCGGACGGCACGTCGGGGGTTTTGTTTAATTTTTTGTGATTGCCGGATCGTAAGTACATTGGCAGATGATAGGAGGTGATTTTTTACCTACAATTTCAATCAAATTTTGGCGGAAAAAGTGTTTTAGTTTTAAGGTAAAGTTTTGCTAAAAAAGTAGTATGTTTTGAATACTTTATACAGAGAACAAAGGTACGTATGTTACGATATATTATGAGTACAAGGCTGTTATGAAATGATGGGACTGTTTTTTAATCTAAGATACAATTATAAGTGTAAAAAAATTAAAGACAATTTTTCTCATTTACTTCTCTACGTGTCTGACTATAATCGGCTTTTTCTACTCAATGCCTCCAATAACAATAAATACGAGAAAAAATACTTTGTCGCTGTGATTCTTTATGTACGATATCCAACAAGTATTAAGAAAAATATTTTAATATACTTAAAACAATGTATGAAAGATAAACTTTAAAAGCGTTTCCGCAAAAGAGCTGCCGTAGCTTGAAAGTTCGGCTTGCGAGCGTCAGATGGCGGCAGCCAGAGCGAACCGGCGAGGGTGAGAATCGATCGGTTGGCTCAGCTGTAAAGGGACACTCACACGGGGTACGACCACGCGCTTTGTAGCCCACCCACGCTCAAGCCCAAAGAGTAAATAATGATACTCCTGCTTGAAAAAAAAATTTTTTTTTTGTTACAAAGCTGCCCTGGTAATTAGTATGGAAATAATTTAATATATTAGAATTCGGCCAATTACACCAATAAATGCTTTTATAAAAATTTTTCATTTACTATGATTTTGATTGCGCTCCACCAAAAATTAGAAAACTCTAGCGTCGCTGAAAGAGGAGAATTTGAGAGTAAGTTCACTAAAGTAAAACAGTGTTTAAAGCTCGAAAATCAGGAAGTCCACGCATCACTGGATGCGATTGCACCTGTGCATGGGTATTTTTTTTTTTAGTAAAAGTTATTCAACCGTAGATTTACGTGAATTTCTAGTAAACTCAGAGGACCGAATAGCCGGTATTTACGAAATTACCAGCACTAGAGTGGCTGCGAAAGCTCGACTTTTGTTCCGGTGTAAAAATGCGTGGGTGGATGGTTGCGAGCGATCGATTGATGGGGGTTTTTGGTGAAGAACTGTACGTAGTTGAAAGGCAGGGTGTTTTTGTAAAGTGCTTTAAACCTCATGCATGATATTTGGAAAAATGAAGATAGGATTTCGAATAGATTAAAAAAATTATCATGTTTCATATTAATTACTAATTATTTAACAATTCCTAAAATCATTTCTTAATTTTTGCAGTACTTTTCATTCAATAGATCCTTAATTTAGTTACTTGTATAGTTTGCTTGAGTAGATGTAGTGCATAATTTTTCATTATTTTTAAATACGTAGGGCCATCATCATAATAGTTTTTGTACTTAAATATTGACCATAAAATATTGACATTACAATTTAAAAAACTTTTTTTTTAAACGAAGGATCATCTGCTTTTTCTTCTTTGTTATCTCAGTAAAACTATTGAAAAATATAAGTCAAGGATGACTGCATTGAAGTCTGAAACAAATTGAGTATTTTCCATAATTACATTTTTAAAATCAATAAACAAAAAAAATTATAAAACGTATGTACTAGATATTTAAAAGCAGAACTTGGGAATATAAATTTTCGTTACTTTGATTAATATTTCCAAGTATTAAAAATGAGTCACAGGTCATCCAACTTGCTTCTTTTTTCTCGTTAAATTAATTGTTCCATCTCTTGTGTCACACGATGAGAATTATATTAAATGTTTCCCAAGTACAAATAAAAAAACTTAATCACCAAAACAACAAAAAAGCGATGGGCAATATACCACCAGTTTCATTAATCCTAAGCTCAACACCAGTAAGCACACACCTCGCACCCAGCCGTAGTTTACTCAACAATAACGTTCAGGCACAGTCCCCAAAAAACTGCCCAACAAAGAAAGGAAAAAAAAAAATTTCCTAGTACTAAAAAAAAAAGAAGTTTTCCTGCCAGAACCACACCAGCACCGAGGCAATTTAATTGACCCAGTTTCATAGCGTGCATTCTCGCACATAAAAACTTGACGAGAGGAAAAAGAAGGGGGCTGGGAGAAAAGGGCACCAGCCACACCTTAGCACCAGCTGGACGAAAACTTGAAGGACGCCCTCGCGGGTACACAAAAGTCGAAAAAAAGGGAATGACCTATTTAACGCGTGGGCATGATTTTTTTTTTTCACCCCTTCTCTTAGCTTCCCACCTTGTCATCGTCTTGATGATAAGTACTGGTGTGAAATTTCTTTTCGGACAATGGAGTATAAATACTAGCTACTATGGCAAGATGTATTACCGTTGCGTTCAAATGAACGATAAAAAAAAAAATTTATACGCACAATTTGTGAAAAAAAAAAAAAAAAAAAAAAACCACAAGCGAGGTACAGTGGATATTCCCATAGAGCTTTTTCCGCTCGACTCGCGCGTGCGACACACTGGGGAGGCCGCGTGTGTAATGCATGTGTATACATATATAAAAGAGAAGGTACCTGCGCCTATGCTGTGCTTATATTTCACGGGCGTTCATTTTTTAATACTCGAGAGCACGACACGTCTCATTGGGGTGGAGGAAGAGGGATAAGGCCAAGGAGAGAAAGGGAGGCGCAGCTGCGCTCACGCGTTTCGGGATGGAGAGGAGTTCCTTCGCGGGGAAGAGGAAAGCAATTTCTGCATATTTGAAATCCATTCGCTCCAAGTTGCAGCTGGTTCTCCCTATTTTTTTTTTTTTTTCTTTTCTTTTTATATTCACTTTTTCCGAGCTTATACGTTTTATTCATTTTTTTACCTATGACGAATCACGTATCGAGTTAAAGGTGGTGATAAAAATATTGGTACAGGTAATGATTGCATTGTTTGATTTTATTTGTTTTTTCTTCTTTTATTACAGTCAAACAATGTTTTATAATTTTTTTTTCTTTATGAAAAACAAAAGGTTTTTGTAACACAGTTTATTGTCCAGAATAATATGGCTAGAAATTCAGATCACAATGTGATTAGATAAATGTAAATGAAACAAGGTATAATGTGACATGGAAAAAAAAAATTGAAAATTTACAAACAACAGTAAAAGCATTCAAACGACGCAAAAACCATTCTATAACACGTTTCGAAGTATATTTTCTAGTTAAAAATTTTACATTAACTGTAACGAGGCAAATTGAGCCTCCCGGCTCATGTCGCTCTCGCTGCCGCAACGCGTATGACATCACCGGCAAAGACTTACCTTCCCGGAATTCTTCTTTTGTTTTGGCTCCCGGAAAAGAAGAAGAAGAGGACGATGCGACGACGGGACACAGTAGCAACAGCGGCGAGAAGAGTACACGTGAGCGCGCGCACGACTGTTCGGGTCGCGGCGGCGGCCCTCGGGTATGAGAGAGAGAAAGAAGGAAAGTAAGAGTCGAGAGGTACGGGCGGTAGTTGCAAGGGAACGGAGAGTTAGTCTCGAGTCGAGAGCCTTCGCGCGCGGATTAGCCAGATTGTGAGAGAGAGAGAGAGAGAGAGAGAGAGAGAGAGAGCGAGAGAAAGTGCGAGAGAAAGTTGTGGCAGATCAAGGGATAGAGAGAGAGAGAAGAGGAAGCTGCTGTGTCCCCGTCGTCGGAGATCATCACCGCGAGGAGAAGACCCAGGACAAGAAGCAGAGCGACTGCAGGACGAGAGAGAGAGAGAGAAGACGAGAAGCAGAGCGGCTACCGGACGAGATAGAGGGAGTAGGACCGCCACCATCAGCTTCACAGACTCACCGGCAGCCCGAGGCCCAGCCGGACGCCATACGCCGTTGTCGCGAGTCAGAGAGCCGAGAGGTAGCGTGTGTTTCCTCCATTCCTTTTGTGCGTCGTGCTAGGGCTCGCGAGCGCCGGTAGACCTCCGGGACTAAGTCTCGGAGTATACAGAGAACAGAGAGAGAGAGAGAGAGAGAGAGCCAGGTTACGGGAAGTCGCGGGTGCATGCTCGGGAGTGCCGAATCTTGGGGGTGTTCGCGCGTTTTCCGCTCTAGGTGTGCAGAAAGGACGAGAGAGAGAGAGAGAGAGAGAGAGGACCGGGACTAGTGACTGAGGGGGATAAGAAGCAGGTTAACGAGGGACAGTGATAGTGTGAGAGAGAGAGGGAAAGACAAGGTGAGAAAGGTTGCCAAGGGACGAGAAGAAACGGGCGCGATAGTAGAGAGCAGGTGTGTAGCGGGCGGGAAAAAGGACAGGGACGATAGGTTACGTGTGAGGGTGCGCGTGTGTAGGCGTGCGTGACGTGGCTAGGAGCGTTAGGGCAGCGGCCCCTCCTGGTCTCAGGACCCCGAACGTGCGCTCGCAGTTCGCGCGGCGAGGCGGAACCGCTGTAGCGCCGTCGAGGAGTTGTGTAGAGTCGTGTGGAGAGTGCAATAAACAATTTCCTTACTAGACACGGTAGCATTTCCCAAAATTATTTCCTCTCGGTAGAACGAGAGGAGAAATCCCGTACAAACTCTCCTTTTCAGGAGCAGAATCCAAAAAGACGAGGGACCCGGAGGACGTACGAGACGAGGCAATCCACTTCCTGCGTACCCCCCCCCCCCCTTTTTATTTCCAGGTACAAAGGCAGTGTGACAAAATGGCATCCCAGTGTGGGGACCGGTGCGGGACTTGGTGATTTTTCCCTATAGGAAGTGCTTCCCCCAAGCGTGCGGCAGGTGGCGCGAGTGAGTGATATAGTGGGAGCGTAGTGCAGGACGTAGATAGGAAAGTGTGCTAGTGGACTAGGTGTCACAGGCGACGGTGAGCGAGCCCTACAATTTTCAATAAATAATTAAGCGACAGTGCGACCCTAGTAAGTAGTAACTATATTTATATTTATATATATATATAATAATAATAATATACGGACTAGTAGTAATAATCGCGTAGTTGCGCATTAGTGTGGGCAGCTGCACAATCGGGACGGTGAGCTCGGTCGATAACGCGATAGAGTCGCGAACGACCTTGTAGCTCCCAAGTGAGAAGCTGATAGTGGACACTATTGCGGACACCCAAACTATCCTTAGTGTTGTGACATCCCCGGACTAGTGAGAAGGGAACAGGACGTACGTGAGCCGGGTTGATCTCGCGGAGGAATCGCGGATCCCCGAGTTCTCCGTACACGGACTTACGTGAGCCGTGCGACTGTGCTATCGCAGCTGGTCCACCGAGTCTCCGTAAGGCCGGTAATTATTAGACGGAAGGACGCTAGATGACGACACAAGGTCAAGGCATGGACGAATTTGTGAGAAGATCTAGGGAGGGCCGGTTTATAAGGCGCACGATCCAGAATATGTCTATTCTGGAGGTTCAACGCGAACTGCGTGCACGAAGACTCACGGGCCGTGGGGACGAGGACGCCGTGCGAGATCGCCTACTGAGGCACCGGCTATTCGAGTTGTACCCACACAGCGAGGAAATCCCGATCTACTTCGGGGACCTCATGATGTCGCAACAGCTAGATGGCAACACCGAGGAGGAACATGAGTCCCTACCTCATGAGGAAGACTCCAGCCACACCAGCCTACAAAGTCCGGTCCGGAGGAACAGAAGTCAGCATACCGGACACTCTCCCCCAGGGATCGAGGACATAGGTTCTGAGGACGAAAGAGGGAATGTACCTCTGGGTGGAGGCACCCCTAGAAGTTTAAGGGATCCCTCAGGATCCAGGACAAGACGCCTTCCACCAAGCCTAGGCTTACCGGGATGGGAAGAGCCCCCCCGGGGACAGGGCCTACGCGAAGAAACAAGCGGGAGGGAGCTGCAGGGCCAACACCACGTCCGAGGGGAGTACCCCCCGACAGGGACCATAACCTCGTGCGCGACGTCTACCGCCACGACGACGACATACACTATGACCAGGCCAGTCACAACTCCGTCTCAAGGAGGACAGCAGATAGGCTTGTTCGGAGACCTTCTCAAACCCCCGGACACTCACTCTACACCGTACCCCAAACCTCGGGTGATCGGAGACCAGTTCCTGGTCCCTCCCCGGATGGAATATTATTCAATGCAGCACCTAAACACCGTGATGCAGAACACTGGGGTCCCTGGATTGGTGGGCTCCCAGTTCAAGGCCCAGACATCGGTATATGCTGGAAGCGCGGCCTTTCTGTTGGATCCGCGTGCCCCGCCAAAAGGAGTTCCGGACGTACCCGTGGGAGGGACAAGTGCGCGGATCTCTAAGGACGAACCAAATAGACCTACTCCTATGCCACGCCAGAAGATGGACACCGGACTGAGGGACTCGCGCCCCAAACTCAGGGAGCAACATCCCAGGGATTTGTCTGGGGAGGAGTCGGAACAAGAGGACTTCCGGACAGCTAGAAACTGGAGTAAGTTTAACCGGGACTCCCGATCTAGAGCGGACCCGAGGCCACCCACGAAGTCCAAGGTGACCTGGCAGGACTTCCAGGCCGAAAGGACGCGGGCTATGGAGGACAGTCTACCAGCGGACCCACGTAACCCCAAGGAGGAAAATTATGGTGAGGAGAGCGACACTTCCAGCCGAATAAGTCTACCCCCAGTGGATCGCTTGCGGGGTAGCCATATGGGGTGGAACCCTAATCTCAGTTACCACGACAACCGCAGGGGTCCCGAAGTAGCAAGGGAGGAACGGTACCCCGAACCCCTTTGGCCCACTCCGGGTGGGGAACGCCGGAGCCGATCCCCTCCGCGACAACAGCAAAATCAAGGACCAAGGTACGCCAGTATCTTTCCGAAACATCCAGCTGACCTAGGCATGGATCCGGAAAGAATCTTACCCCAGGCTGGTAATCGTGAGGACCAAATGCGGCATGGTGACTGCAGAAAGGAAGCCACCCAAGCCAAGGCCGTCAAAGCCCTGCAGAATTGGGGACTGCGTTATACGGGCGAAGAACGCGCGGAGGACCCCGAGGAATTTCTGGACCGTTTAGAGGACTGTCGGGCAAGTGTGGGAATAAGCGACCGCGCTCTCTTAGGAGCGCTACCGTGCGTTCTGCTTAAGCGAGCAGCGCGCTGGTTCAGGACGAACCGACGAGACTTTGCGACCTGGGAGGTATTCTGCGAGTCGTTTAAGAGGCAGTTTGGTGGAGAATACCAGGAGGAGGATTTACTCCAGGATTTGTACGCCCGGACCCAAGGAAAGACGGAGAGGATCTCTGTATTCTTGACCAATTTCCGATACATTGCCTCCAAGCTAAAAATCCCCCTGTCGGAACGGACTCTGGCCGACAGGGCCTATCGGAACCTCTTACCGGAGTACCGAAGAGCCATGGCAGACAAAGTGATCTGCCACCTGGAGGACATAGAAAACTACGGACGGCGTTGGGAAAGTCAGAAGGACTTGGATGGACGATACCGCCCACCCCCGGGCGTGGAAACCATGCACGTCCAGGGGGCGGCTTATCTGAACCCAACGCCACGGACCAGGATATCGGAAATAACTGAAGTGACTGAACGACTGGAGGGGTTGAATCGAACTCCACCTAGCGGTAACATTGAGAACGAGGACTATCAGGGGAGTATTCCCCTGAATTCAGAACAGGACGCGCTTTTGGCCACCGTATTACTCAACCCGGTTGATGAAGACGCCTATGCGCAATTGGCTGCTCTAAGAGCCCAAGCCCATGCCAACCGCCAACGACAATCCCCAGGACTATTCCCTAGAACGACCAAGCCGGATTGGAGTAACAAGCCTGCGTGGAGGCCAGCGACAAGCCCCGCGACGGGAACGGCCGCGCAATCTGGCGCCAAGGAATCCGATAGCTCGTTTCTTGGAGCATGCTTCCTATGTCGTGGAGTAGGACACCGCTCTGCCCAGTGCCCTCTGGTACAGTGTTTTATATGCAGCGAGAAGGGTCATTTGGCCCGCCAATGCCCAACAAGGATTATCGGGACCTCGGACAGCTGTCAGAACTGCGACACCCCCGGGTACACGTTCAAGACGTGCCCGAATTGCGAGGAGGCCAGGAAGAAATTGGGAAACGGGAAGGCGGGGGACTCGATTCGATAGACGCATCCACGTCCCCCGCAGTACTGTTGAAGGAGTTGTTAGAGGACTTGATCGGGACGGACGAGGACAAGGACCACTATATCCAGCACATCGGAGGGCTAACTCAGTCTGGAGATACATCCGATGCCGAGAGCTCCGGCTCTACATCAGGCAGCGAGCTGGAGGACTTATCGGACGAATACCGGGAAGAGGCGGTACGTGTAATCCGCGTAGAGGACATAAGAGCCGAGGCCAGGAACTATATGATCGTCGTGCTCGGAGGACAAACATTTCGAGCGCTGTTTGACAGTGGCGCGCAATCTTCTATTGGCGGAAGCCGCCTAGCGAAGTTACTCCAGTCACGGTTAGTTGCAACTAATTTGGCGACCGAAAATGTGAACGGTGGTATTACCCCCATATGCGGACTGCTAGAACTCAACGTGGAGTTAGCCGGGGTGTCCAAACCCCTTATCCTGCGTGTAGTGGACAACATCAAAGAGGACATGATCCTAGGAATGGACTTTATACGGGCGTTTGAACTTGAAACTCGACTGGCCCAAGGACATTGGAGACTAATGGACGGGGTATGGTATGAATTCGAGGGAGAATCACGGACAAGGCTACCCGAAGTCGTAGCTGAATGTGCTGGCATCCACGAGCTGAATCTCGAGGAACGAGAAAGGGTAGACCAGCTTGTCTCGCACACATTGGCAAAATTCCCGGACGAGGTGGGACGGACTTCCTTGACGGAGCACGTCATAGACGTAGAGGATCCAACACCCATAAGACACCGACTTCGCCGCATGTCCCCAAAAATGCTGGAGATAGCGACTCTCGAGGTTGATCGCTTGGCCCGAGAAGGAATAATCGAGAGATCTTCAAGCGATTACTCTAGTGCCCCGGTGATGATAAGGAAACCGGACGGCACGTACAGATTCTGCATAGACTACCGGGACCTGAATGAGGTGACTAAACGGGACGCCTATCCACTCCCAAGCATGGACTCAATACTGGACAGGCTGCGAAAGGCCAAGTACTTGTCGAAGATCGATCTGAAGCAAGCTTACTACCAGGTTCCCGTGGCTAAGTCGAGCCAACGGTATACGGCCTTTGCCATGCCTGGTTCGGGACTCTGGCACTTTACTAGGATGCCCTTCGGACTTACAAATGCCCCGATGACGTTTCAACGTCTTATTGATGCACTCTTTGGCCCAGAGTTGCAACCCCACATTTTTGGGTACCTGGACGATATTATTATTGGTACTGACTCCTTTGACGAGCATCTCCATTACTTGGAGCTAGTACTTACTAAATTACGACAGGCCGGACTAGAGGTAAAACCTAGCAAGTGTGAATTCTGTGTGTCGGAAATAACCTATTTGGGGTTTTTACTGGACAAAAACGGACTAAGGCCAGACCCGGACAAGGTAGCGCCCATTCTCGAGTACCCTCCGCCTGTCAACGTGAAACAGTTACGGCGATTCTTAGGAATGGTGGGCTGGTACTCGAGATTCATAGATAAGGACTCGGACTTGAAGGTCCCGCTATCTCGCCTACTGCGCAAAGGACAAGAATGGACATGGGGGGACGAACAGCAAGAGGCCTTTGAGGGACTGAGAGTGGCCTTGACCACAGCGCCCGTGTTGGCTCGCCTGGACTTTAACAAACCCTTCACTCTACAAACGGACGCTAGTGACTATGCTCTCGGAGCCGTCTTAACCCAGGAAGGGGAAGACGGCGAACATCCCGTGGTGTACGCGAGTCGCGCCCTGACTCCGCCAGAGAAGAATTACTCCACCACGGAGAAGGAGTGTCTGGCAGTGGTATGGGCCATTAAAAAACTAAGGCCCTACCTGGAAGGTTATGAGTTCACCGTTATAACGGACCACAGCTCGTTAAGATGGCTATTCGGCTTGGCTGAGCCCTCAGGACGAGTGGCTCGCTGGGTGATGGAGCTACAACAATGGACATTCAGGGTGATCCATCGGAAGGGAGCGCTGAACCACGTGCCGGACGCCCTTTCCAGACTATATGAGGACCCAGAAGAGGTGGTGGGAGCCATAAGCTTCACCACTCTCGAGGATCCGTGGTATACTCGGATGTTGGGGGATGTGGCCCAAACCCCGGAGAAGTTCCCGGACTGGCGAGTTGAGGACGGACGGCTCTACCGGTTCCGGAAGGATCCCTTACTGGACCCAATAATCTTCCGGGAAGGAAGTTGGCAACTAGTCGTGCCGAAGGACTATCAGGAGCAAGTGCTGGAAGAATCCCATTGCACACCCTCCACCGGACATCTCGGGATTGAAAAGACTTACGATCGAGTCGCCCGCGAGTACTACTGGAAGGGGATGTATCACGACGTGCACACCTTTGTACGCCGTTGCGATACGTGCCAGCGAAATAAGGTGCTGCAATCCGGACCCCAGGGACTAATGGGAACCCGTATAGTGGAGCGTCCATGGGCTGTAGTGGCAGCCGACTGCATGGAGTTCCCTCCAAGCAAGCAGGGATTCAAGTACGTAGTGCTGTTTCACGACCTCTTCACTAGGTGGATAGAGGTCAAACCCCTGCGGAAGATTGATGGGAAGTCGATCGCCCGTGCGTTCGAAGAGCTAGTCCTCTTTCGCTGGGAAACCCCGGACTATCTATTAACGGACAATGGACGTGAATTTGAAAATGACTTGCTAAATAAGACTCTGGCGGACTATGGGGTTAAACATGTTACCACCCCCCCGTATCATCCCCAAGCAGACCCCGCCGAACGAAGCATCCGGACGTTCAAATCGATTATCTCCGCTTTTGTTGGCAAGGACCATCGTAATTGGGACACCCACTTACCCGAATTCAGACACGCCGTGAACACAGCCGTGCAAGCAACCACCAAGGTTTCGCCGGCCTTTCTGAACTACGGACGACACCCTAAGCCTGTAAACAGTCTGCGCAACCAGGCCGAGGGACCGAGGCTGGTAAAAAGGGCCGATCCAAAGGACTGGGAGGACCGCATGAAACGACTTGACGCGTTGCGCGACTTGGTGTCGAGACACATCGATCGGGCCCGGGAAAAACAGGAGAGGCAGTACAATAAGGACAAAAAGGACATACATTTTCCTTTAGGAACGCTAGTTCTGCGACGCAACCATCCCCTTTCGGATGCGGCTAAAAGGTTCTCCGCAAAACTCGCGCCCAAGTATGAGGGACCGTATACCATTGTCGAGATCAAGTCTCCGACGGTGTACATATTAGGCGATGATCAAGGATCCACTAGAAAAGTTAACAAGGCTCATGTCTCTGAGTTGAAGCGATACATTCCCCCTAGGGGAGTGTCCCCAAGACCTGGACCAGGGGGGGAGAGGAAAAAGGACTAAGGGAGTAGATGGCAGGATAGGAGTAGGACCACCGGACGCGAATTGGGGTTAAACCCCCCCGGGACTCACTCAAGGACCAAGGACTAGCGGACAACTACCATTGAAGATCATCCAGCGGGGGGGGAGAGGACATTATGGACCAGAGAGGGACCACCCAGGGAGAGGCCACCGCTACGGAGCATCTGGACTCTGGGCCGCGAGGCCAACGTAAGTATTTTTCCATCTTCTTTCCATTTTTATAGTACTGCGTCAGAGAGAGAGACAGAGCGAATCAGATCGGCTTTCGAGCAGCTAGGAGTGCTCTAGCCTAGGGGGGGAGGGTTTGTAACGAGGCAAATTGAGCCTCCCGGCTCATGTCGCTCTCGCTGCCGCAACGCGTATGACATCACCGGCAAAGACTTACCTTCCCGGAATTCTTCTTTTGTTTTGGCTCCCGGAAAAGAAGAAGAAGAGGACGATGCGACGACGGGACACAGTAGCAACAGCGGCGAGAAGAGTACACGTGAGCGCGCGCACGACTGTTCGGGTCGCGGCGGCGGCCCTCGGGTATGAGAGAGAGAAAGAAGGAAAGTAAGAGTCGAGAGGTACGGGCGGTAGTTGCAAGGGAACGGAGAGTTAGTCTCGAGTCGAGAGCCTTCGCGCGCGGATTAGCCAGATTGTGAGAGAGAGAGAGAGAGAGAGAGAGAGAGAGAGAGCGAGAGAAAGTGCGAGAGAAAGTTGTGGCAGATCAAGGGATAGAGAGAGAGAGAAGAGGAAGCTGCTGTGTCCCCGTCGTCGGAGATCATCACCGCGAGGAGAAGACCCAGGACAAGAAGCAGAGCGACTGCAGGACGAGAGAGAGAGAGAGAAGACGAGAAGCAGAGCGGCTACCGGACGAGATAGAGGGAGTAGGACCGCCACCATCAGCTTCACAGACTCACCGGCAGCCCGAGGCCCAGCCGGACGCCATACGCCGTTGTCGCGAGTCAGAGAGCCGAGAGGTAGCGTGTGTTTCCTCCATTCCTTTTGTGCGTCGTGCTAGGGCTCGCGAGCGCCGGTAGACCTCCGGGACTAAGTCTCGGAGTATACAGAGGACAGAGAGAGAGAGAGAGAGAGAGAGCCAGGTTACGGGAAGTCGCGGGTGCATGCTCGGGAGTGCCGAATCTTGGGGGTGTTCGCGCGTTTTCCGCTCTAGGTGTGCAGAAAGGACGAGAGAGAGAGAGAGAGAGAGAGGACCGGGACTAGTGACTGAGGGGGATAAGAAGCAGGTTAACGAGGGACAGTGATAGTGTGAGAGAGAGAGGGAAAGACAAGGTGAGAAAGGTTGCCAAGGGACGAGAAGAAACGGGCGCGATAGTAGAGAGCAGGTGTGTAGCGGGCGGGAAAAAGGACACGGACGATAGGTTACGTGTGAGGGTGCGCGTGTGTAGGCGTGCGTGACGTGGCTAGGAGCGTTAGGGCAGCGGCCCCTCCTGGTCTCAGGACCCCGAACGTGCGCTCGCAGTTCGCGCGGCGAGGCGGAACCGCTGTAGCGCCGTCGAGGAGTTGTGTAGAGTCGTGTGGAGAGTGCAATAAACAATTTCCTTACTAGACACGGTAGCATTTCCCAAAATTATTTCCTCTCGGTAGAACGAGAGGAGAAATCCCGTACAAACTCTCCTTTTCAGGAGCAGAATCCAAAAAGACGAGGGACCCGGAGGACGTACGAGACGAGGCAATCCACTTCCTGCGTACCCCCCCCCCCCCTTTTTATTTCCAGGTCCAAAGGCAGTGTGACATAACTTGATGTGTCCTAGTAAAAATAGTTACATTAGCAGAGCTATCCACGATTTTTTGAATGGATTTACACAAATAACCATATTAAATTTTAACACATGCAATTTTTTATTTTATTTTAGTACTTATAAGTAATTTTTATAAAAAATTATACACTTTACACAAAAACGAGTCGTATTGTACGATCACAAAAAGAAAGTAAGATACATGATTGACCAACAAGAAAAGTAGCTTCAAAATACCATTTTCATTACATGCTTAGATATTAACTAAATTCGCTCAATAGATAAACACACAAATTCAAAACTATCAGAAGAGTGTATTGCCAAGGGTTGCACATGTTCGTTTGAAAGCGTGTACTTGCAGCAGCGTGAACAAGTCTAGGATATGTCAGGGGAAAAAAACTGAACTACTTTGTGTAGTTTGCATTAGTATGTTGAAAGCACAGGTTGTACATCTACCGTGAGTCGTATTCTCCTCCTCTTGGAGTAAAGACCGAAAATACTACTAAATTGTGCTTAAAAACCAACATCGATAAAAAAAAAAAAAAAGATGAAAAAAAGTACACTCCGCGTCAACTCTCCCTTTCTCTTCTGGCGAAACTTTCACCGTGCTCGTTGATTCCGCTCGGTTTCACCCTCATCCCCGAGTACACGCGAGCTCGACTTAAAACTTGCCTCGTTTCGTCCTCCTTCTTCTTAGCCGAAACTTTCAAGACTCGCGCGCGCAGGTACAAAGCAAATACGGGTGGCAAAGCTTTTCCCTCACGTGCCTGCATATCGCGGCCAAGGAAGGGAGAGTTGCCAGAGTTCGCAAGGGGAGAAAGCCAAGTTTTCGGCTAGGTCGCAAAAGAGCAGTCGACTTTGAGATAATGCAACGTGTAAATAATATATATATATTTTTTTTTCTTTTTGGTGTACGAACCATCGAGGGTGTGCTTGATTGGCGCAGTACACATTTCAATGATTGAGTACACCTCACACGGTAATCAAACCAATAGCGCTTCTCACGATATATTTATACATAATTAGTATTAATTGATCTTACGATCTTTAGTTGAAAATATAATTGTAAAGCGAGCATGTACTGAAAGTAGTATTATTACACACTAGTGCGCGAAACGGTACTTTTATGAACTTATTGTGCAGAATTGTTTTATAGGATACTTTTTCGACACTCTATGGACAAAATTTCACTGCTCGTACAAAGTCCCTGATTCAAGCACCGCATGGACAGTAGTGTTTTGTGTACTTGACTAGTACTACTTGTACGGAAAACAGTTACTACGTGCATTATTATTTGCAAACTATTGTTATCTAATATTTATACTGGTCTTACGTATTGGTTCGCATAAAGTCGTAGTCGATGTTGTAGTTATTCTACATCGAGTATCAAGAAATACTTTACTATACGTAACAAACGTACGAAGGAATTGACACTCACTCGAGTGATTTTAATACACACGTACGAAATTCACTTGCATAATACTATTTTTAGTCACGATCAATGTATGGGAGTTATTTTGTACACACAAAAACTCTTTTATCTTTCACGTTAGCATTCGCTTATCATGAACCCAATCTCACTAAAAAAGAGTGAGATTCATCGCCAAAGTGATCAGATGAGGTATCGTTGCCTCCACAGGATATGAAAGGACCCCCTTTAACGTTCGTGCCGTCTTCCCTTCTTTCCTAGTACTACGTGTTCTCACAGCTGATCGATCCTTGAATCAGGCCATTTTACCCCTTATCGCGTCGAGGTACCAGGTCAGCTAAAGGCTTCCGAACTCACCCAGTTTCATGGAAGAATAGCCTGCCTTGTAGGTAGAGGTGCATGTGACGTAGGACTGGCAGGGTGACGAGGTGTGCAACCTTAAAGTTACATCTGCATCAATCGTTGAATATAGATTTTCTGATTTTTCAAGGGGATAGTTCAAATAATTCTCTGATACGTATGAACAAAGTATTCACTGTGTGCAAGTCGTCGGACGTGGTGAAGAACAACTACAGTAGAGCCCTTATAGTAAGAGAAAATTGCATACTTTTATATGACTCAATACATTATTTACTGTACAAAATTCTATTTCTTCACCATTTAGCTTTTTCAGGCGTTAATATAAGGAGAATCATAATAAGCGTATGCTCAATAATATCATAATTGAATAAAAATTAAATTTTATGGCATGATAGGTAACCAACAGTTAATAAACTAACACGAGTACCGTATTGCCACATGGTGTAATTTGATCTTCCAACCTTCCATACTGGACTTTACACCATTCCACACTCAGATCGCGCCATGGCTAGTAGCGGTAACCAAGGATTGTAATAAAAAAAATTTAGAACACGTGAATGATGATAAATAAAGGAAATTGAAGGTTAAATAGTTGATTCTTGTAACCGATCAAATAAATAATTATATGTAACACATTTCTAGCCAATCGCGTGTCCGTCAATTCAAATGAGTCCTCAAGACTTCTATACGCATAATTCTGGCATTAGATGGAGCCAATGCACGTGCACACAGCGACATCTCCATGTCTCATCAATTATCGTTATCGCCGATGCAAAGGAAAAAAAGGATGAGCCGAGAAAAAAAAACATCCTTCTTCCCCGCATTGTTGTCGAATCCAAAAACTTTCGGACAACAGCAAAGATGGACTTAGACCTACCCTCCCGCACCTCGGTAACGCGATCACGGAGCTAACCTCTCTCGTCCCCGCGTTGAGAAACGAAGAGGAGGAGGGGGGGGGGTAAATTGGGTTACAGAAATTCAGGCAGCAAAGTTTTCCGATTGGAGAATCGGAGAGAGGGACACGATTCGATTACCTGCTTTTCCACACGGCGCGTTAGTTGGTATCCCTTTCTCGAAGGGGAGGGGAGAGGGTTGCTGTTCAATTTGATTTTCGAAGGCGCGGCGCGGGTCGAAATTTTAGATGTCTCGAGACTGTCGTATACACGTGTGTATGAGTTTCGTAGTGGATTTGCAAAGTTTTCGTTTGTGTTTTTGTATGTAAATTCAGGGATGAATATTGAAGCAGTGAATATCATAAATACATTGGTGTATGGAAGAAAGGGCGAGACGCGGCGAGTTTGAATAGACGAAGTTTACTTCGGGGAAATATTTGCCAGTACCGCGGTGCACGTGAATAATGCAATCGCGCTTTTTTTTCACCCCCGATCGTCGTAATGTATCGGTGTATAGCGAAGGAAAAGCTAGTACCTCGGAGGGTAAGGGGGAAAACTTGGAAATTGTTTTTTGATTTAATAAGCCCACGTGACCCCACGAGGCGGTCGCATGGGCAGATAACGTCAAACGCCGAAATAGGTTTTCCCTCGTGTAACGTACGCGCGTTAAAATATCCGTTCACGTGACACGCGCGTGTGATACGCGTACGTGTGAAACGATCGATTTTCGATATTCTGTTCTATTATCGCGAAAAACCAGGCGCGGTCCTTCTCCTTCCCCGATCGTGTTTTTCTTGCTTTTTTTGCTCGGGAATGTACAAAGGTCCCGTTATCGTTTGCATTTCAACGAGAAAATCCAATCGGTGGTAGTAATGATGACATGGTTTAGTTGGAAAATAATAAGAAATCGAGGTGCAATAACTTGGCTCATCAATTTGGAAGAAAAGACACCATTTACTCCGGGAATCATAGTAAAAAAAGGAGACATGGTCTGAAACGAAGCAGCCTCCCCACGCAATTCTTTTGTTCTCAAATATCCAAGCGTAGATGTATACTCCCCTTGACACTCAGCACCGTTGGAATACCAGGTTATGCACCTAGGTGCGCGCAAAATCCTGGAGTGACAATGTGATGGGAGGAAAAAAAAGTGAGGTGGAAAGACGAAGAAGAAGATACGTTTCGTTTGCTCGTAAACACCGACGATACACCTGTGCTCTGCTTGTTTGAATATCATTGCTCGAATATTTTCCGAGACGTGTACCTTAGGGGTGAGATAAAGGAGCTGGGGATGATTTGCAAACTTTCTTGGAAGTGAGACAAAAGGTGGAGGTGACTAAGACTGCGTGTCTTTGTACGATTTGGCGTTGCACGGATTTTTTTAGTTGGGTTACATAAGTGAGCTGCTGTGTGTCGTATTACCAGTTAGTGCATTGGTACATAAGCAGTTCTGGCTATAAGGTAAACATGTTTTGAGAATGAAACAGGAGGTATGAGACAATCTCCGTGATCAGGAGCTAGTAATAGTATTTATTGAGAATCAGTGGGAAAAATACTCCCTCACCTGTGTTACTGAAATCAGGCACTTGAGACACTCTGCACAGTTGCATTTTGCACTCTAGCTGAGGGAAAAGATTCACGCAATTTACGTATAAGTCATTAAAAGTACAAATAAATTTCAATAATCTATGAAACAGTGCATTTTTGCCTCCACTATCTTAAGTACAGTTTGTTCACTCGACGTGAAAATATGAATATATTGCATTTATTTTTAACATGTCCCAATGGGCACTCTGAAGGACGTAAGGGGCAAAGTACAACTAGATCTTTGTCAATGTCACTTTGGGCATACATCAATTGTGCTGATTTGTTGTTAAAAAAAAAAAAAAAAAAAAAGAGCAAAAGCACCAAACCTACCCACTTGCACGTAAACTTATCGCACGAAACCGCAAAACTGCACGTGCTCAAACGTCCGATGCCGGAACCGCGAAAAAACAGGAATCCCCACGTAAAACCACAACGCGGAAAAAAAGGGAGGCTCGAAACGCGAGTGAGAGAGAGAGAGAGAGAGAGAGAAATGTGTACTCGCGCAGCGAGGAAGAAAGGCGCGGACGAGACAATTTAACCGTAGCGAATTCCTGGGTCGTGAGGGTAATTGGGAATTTCATAATATTTTTGGAAACGAGCCAGACGAGAAAGTATCCTTTCCTGACCTTTGTTGGAAGATGGATATCCGTCCTTTTTCCTTTTTTTTCCCAAGGCTCTGGTTGGATGGAAAATTTGGGGGAGACGAATGGCCGGTCGTTGGACTGCAGTGGATTGCGATCGTCGACTGATTTGTCAAGCCATCATACAGTTTCCATCAGTTATGTTTGCGCTTGAGATCAAAAAACGAATTGAAAAATTTTTGACCAAGACTATACGCTTTTATTTAAAAGGTACTAATTTATTGTTGGAGCGGAAAATACAATTACATCATACGGTGTTTTGCGTGAAAAAATTTTTGTTAGTTTAAAATCTTTAAGATCTATGCGTGATATTGTGTCCTAAGATATTTTTAAAAAAGTTTTAGTTGTATTAAATAAGTTTTTCGTTTTGTTAAAAATGATTTTAATCGTTTAGAGGGATTTGGCTTGTCGTTGAGTAAAAAAAAGTACGACATTATTTAACGATATACTATTCGTGACTGTTATTATTAATAATTATTCATGAATATTAATTTTTTTACTGTTAACTGCCAAAGGCCATTTTTGTAAAAATTTTCACTTGGCTTTGAATTTCAGAGCTTCAGAAGTGAACTTTTAAAGTGAAATATCATACTTCGATATCATCTACAACTAACTTTGAAAGTACACTTGTGTGAAACGTTAATTTTGCATTGCATTAATCGTTAAATTATAGAATAGAATGAAATTTTTTTTCGTTTAAATAAGTCTTTGAAGTTAGAAAAAAAGAAAAAACAAAAAAAACAGTGAAATTTAAGCTTAATCTTTTAATTTTTACTCAAACTTGTAGTAACCACAGAGTTACGTCCACACATAACGATGGACTGTACCCTTATTTTGGTATAAAAAGCTTTTTGAACAGACGATTCATGCATGGTGATACTTTTTGCTCCGTTGAAAATACAAGAGTAGCAGTCATGCCCATGAAAAAGGAGCCAAGGGACTTTTTTATGTTTACACTTGGAGACGCGCAATACCGTCATCATACCTTCGCCTTATACGCCCGAGAGGCATGTCGTAAACGCTGATGCCTCTGCGCTAATAAAATTCAAAGTCTGGCGAATAGAGAGAAAGAGGGAAGAAAAAAACAGACGCCCAGGTGAGAGAGCTTCTGCACCTGCAGGTACTAAGGTCTTATCTCTGCGTTTTTTTATTGTTATATCCCCCACACTCTCTTTTTTCGTACCGATGCGTATCGCAGGAGTCCCTTTTTTTTTGCTGCGACGAAGCAGTCTATTCGGCATAGTTGTTAGTTTTTACGGGGCCTAGGCACTTCTATTTTCGATAGAATCTCCATGATATCGTTATTTTTAGTCGATGCCTGGGGGAAAAGGGCACTCGGGTTATTGTACTATTAAAATACAAAACTTTCTGTCAAAAACTCAAAATATCCCAACTCGCTTTATGAAGCTGCGAGGATGACGGTCTTCTACTCCTACTCCATACGAGGGATCCAAAAAATCTTTGATGGTATCAACATGATTTCAAACCGATTTTTTTGATTACACGCATGAGTGTGTTTTGAAAATCTTATTTATTTCAGTAGTTATTTTAAAATGATGTGAAATGTAAAATCATAGAAAGCATTGTAAAGTGGTAATACAAGGACAAAAATAGTTAACTTTTTACCATAGCTATGAATTCTTCAATTCAGATGGGTTAAGTAAAGTTGATAATCTAAATGATACATATACTCAATAGTAAAGCGTCTCAAATAAAAGTAAAAACATTTCCTTTCACAGATGTATTTAATCAACGATTTCAATGATTTTCAGTTGATTTCAGACGAATTTCATGAACTAAATGGCTCTTCAATTTTCATTTGAGGAGAACAGTTTTACTTACCCTTCAAGTTAAAAGTGTCGCAAAGTGATGATTTCTTTTAGGATTTCATCCATGAAAAGAAGGCAAAAAAATTGATTTTACACGAAAGCATTTGCTTTTCCAAGCTGTGGATTCGACTCTACCTCTGTCCAAAACATTTTTCACGAGAGAATTAGACAACGTTCCACGATTTTTGCAAAAAAAATTTTTTCCGCGTACCGAGGTAGTCTACAAAGCCAAAAAAATGGCGAAAATTCGAGCGCGCCCATTACAAGATGTACACAAGCGAGACGCAGATGCAAATTCGACGGCGGAGCGCGCGAGCCGGATTTTAGCATTTAATCAGAATTTATGAATATTTAAAATTCCGAAATTTGCATTCACCCCTCCCTCCTCCCAACCCTTTTTTTTTAAGCCGCGAACGCAACAGGCCACTCCCCACCCCTTCTTTTTTTGCCTGCTTGACAAATAAAACGATATCCACATAGCCCGATGCGAAACTTGAATAATAGCGCTTTGATTTAAAAGCTCTCCCACGCTCAATGTGGACTTTCGCGCGAGGCTGTATTTACAAAGCAGCGGGTCCCGCCGAAATGGATTTTTCGACGTAAAACGAAATGGTTTCGCGTCTGTTTTTCTCTATCCGATCGAACGAAATAAAAAGCAGCTTGTATCTGTAAACCGAGTTCTCTGGGTGGGAGCCTTTGTTTACTTTTAATTGAAACGCACGTGGTCGAAAAAAAATATATATGTATATTTCGGATGAAATGAAAACATTTAGACGTCCCTGCGAATAATGGGATTTTGCTCGTTTTTCACTAATGGTTCGTTTTTTTTTGTTGTCCATCAGCAACAAAACCGTTGGTCCATCTGTTTATTGAAAGTGATACTGACGCAACGATGAAGCATATTTTTTTGTTTGAAACACAATAAAATTTTTTTCATAAAAAAAAAGAGATTGATTAGAAAAACGTTTTCCAAACATGGCAAAAACATGCGTGAGGTCGAAAACCACAGTCTTATTTGCTTCTTTTGTTCGTTTAAATATTTTGATGGCCTCCCTGACATTTCAAAAAAATTCTCAGAATAATCAATGAAGGTGTGATTTGTTACCCCAAGTGAGTTAAATGAACAGTGAGTAGCGTTTAAAATTAATTGATTTTATAATCTGCACCTCAAATAACACGTTATACGTACATTTTTCATAACTTGTAGGTAACCCTTACTAAACAGAAAGTATAAGCATCGCCTGGTTTATTTACGCGTAAAAATATCATGTGTTTTCTAGTAACAAACGCACAAAGACGAGATAAACAAACAAGTGTCAGCAAGCCCAGATTGAGTGGTACAAAAAACTAACGACGCACGCGATCATCGAAAAAATGAATATAAATTATTTTGAGGCACCAGAGCATACTTTTCAAAAAAAGTGGGAAAAAAAAAGAGAGAAATTTCTCAAAGCCTCTGCGCAGAGTACATCACCGAGATCGATATGGCAAAGCACGGAGATAAGAGTGGAACGGGGGGGGGGTAAGGGGTGGAGAGGAAGCAGAGTCAAGTCTCGGTATCTGTGGCCGCTGTTCCATTCAGTTCACGCATCCGGAGGCACGGAGAGTCTGCCAGGGGGTGCATAGGCCGCTTTCACGCGAAAATGTCGTGGTGCGGTGAAGTAGCGCAGAAACAGGAAACTCAAGCCTGTCATTATCGCTAACTTTGGCACAATGGCCCCGACGTCGGCACGTTACACTGCCTCGCTCTCAATCGACTTTTTTCCACCGTTTTTTTCCAAATATTCCTCCTATACATACGCATAGCCGTGGGGATCTGTAATGTAGTTGTAACTCCAGTAAATATTTTTTTTTTTCAATTCAACCCTAGTCTATCAATAGTAAATATTCCTTGTCACGAAAGTGGTTAACTCGATTCCTTTTTCAAACCCAGGTAGAGTGTACACTTTTCCTTTGGTACACACATCGCAAAGGCCATCACGACGAGTCAATATTCGCCGAGCCACCAAAGTTCCGCACCCTAACCACCCACGGCAAGTTTAATTATGGAAAACTCGTCCGTGCGCGTCATCACTAGTACCTCGGCCCGAGGAATTCGACAATGACGAATCGTCTTCTCCCACCCTCCCATAAGTTTCCCTCCTCAGAACCGCTAGTGATATTCCCTCTCACGGCGAGAGAGACGAAGGACTTGCCTCCATCTCCGGCCCCTTGGCTACATCTTGAGGATCCATCGAGGTAAAGCGCTCCGCGCTCGTTACAACGCCAAGCAAGTCGCTGCTCGGCAGCGCGACAGACACATATTTTAAGGTTAGGGTGGACGGAGGGGAGAAACAATGCTGCTGCCAGGAATAACTTTGAGGTCCTCCTGCGACCAACAACAACAACAACAACTAGCAACTAAGATGGAACTCGAGGCGTCGCACATGTGCGTCGCCGCGAGATGCAAATTTCATAACCTATACAGTGGTGTTGGTATAATAATGAGCGAGTCGTGCTCCGCCAAGGCACCTCTATTCTGTGGGACAACGTCGTTATCGCAAGAAGGTGCCACAGGGGGGAGGGGGTGGAAGGACTCGAGCCTCCTGCGGTGGATCCCATGTAAACACACTCTCTGCCCGCGAACGGATTGTTACCTTCAAATGAGTAAAAGATCATTTGCACGAGGCAATGGGACACGATAGGTGTGTACGGATGGTAATAGCAGGACGATTAATCCGAGTCAGATATGCATGCGTTCCATCATCCAGCGCGTGCAACGCATCGGAAGAGGGGGAGGGAATTGGAGGAGACGACGACGACGACGCGGCCGGGGAGGTCATAATGTACATTACGCGCGTCGCGAGAGCAGAGCGCGTGGGGGAGATTAATCTGGAGGGATGGTTTTGGCGTTGCGCGTGATGGATGGCCTTCCGAGTCCTGCAGCTGCTGGGCACGAGGTGGTGGTAGTCCTAAATACGATAAGTACGCTAGTGAGAGGCATTTGTCATTTGCGAGTGGGTTATTCTTCCGATAAGACTGAACGGTTTTGATTAGTCGACGCTATTTAAACGGAACGCGGATGCAGGTACCCAATCGTCATTAGGGTGATTGGCAGTTTAGCCGAAGTGCGGTGTATTTCATTTAGCATGGGAATAGGATAGCCCGGTTGCAAGGATAATTTAGAGGTTATCTGCTTTTGGGCTGTCGCGAGGTTTTTGGTTGAAGATTTTTTTGGAAACGTGTTACGAAACTACCATTTGGTCATTGCTGATCTTGCACACTTTTACTGTTTATGATTTTTAAAGACTACAAGGGACTGAACTAAGTCATTGATCCTTCAAAGTCCTTTCAATAGCAATCAAAGTCCTTTGGATACTTGCACGGACTTTAACGGATTTCAAAAGTATTTCTGAACGTCAAATGACATTATGGTTGCTTTGTGGATACCTACATATATGTACATGAAATTCGTAGTGTTATTCTTATGGCCATTAAAAAAAATTAGGATTTTGATGAACATTAATTTGTTAAAACTTAAACATATTATGAGTAATTACGTCATGCTGGGGAAAGATTCTGTCACTAGAAATTAAGTTATTAACCTTTAAAGTTAGTTTCAAAATACATGGACTCTTATGGGAGCCTAGCAGTTTTCGGTCAATTTTCAGAATTGATCACTTGATTTCTAGGGATAGAATTTTTGACAGAATCACGCGTTACGTGTTTTAATTTCGACAAAAAAAGTTTTATTAACTTCTTAATACTTTCAAGGTATCCATAGAACAACCTCAAATTTAATGGTCAATTTCGAAAGACTTTCGATTAATTTTGAGTGCAATACATACTTCCTGCCCCTGCAAAGTCAAGCCACGATAAGCGACCAAATACAAGCAAAGTTTTGACAAGCTCAACCACCAACATCCACGGCTACATTATCGAGAACACGATCGAAGGAGAAGATGCTACAGCCCAGCAGCTGTGGCCAGAGTATCAGAGTGTAAGTGGTCGATATTCCAGGGCTCTGCCGTCAAGGTGTATGTACGCCTGGCGAAGCCCGTACACAGGAGCCGAGGGACTACGTCAGGCTGAATTGCCGAGGTGACCACGACCTCGAGGCTCTCCTTCCTAGTTCCTTCCATTTCGTATTCAAGATTAATCACCCCACGGCTATCTCTCCCTCTTCCGACTCAGCCTACAGCCCTCGTGTCTCTATGTATCTTTCTCTCCGAGTTTGGACAATTCCCTCGACGTTTTAGCCCAAGCTGTGACAGTGCTATCTTGGGTGACCTGGCCCGATTTTCATCTATCTTTTTCAAGCGATACTCGCACAAAGGCTTCTTATTTTTCTATGAGAATTGGCTCGCTGGTCCTCGCTAATACTGCACGGATGGTATTTATCAGTGGTAAAAACCGAAAAGCCCCGCATCGGTCGACGGATCTAGTGTTTCAATACACTTTTACACTGTCGCGAGCAATTTCAGGTGGTGAGAATGGCAGTGTATGCAAAAGTAAAAAAAAAAAAAAAAAAAAAAAGGGAGGAGATGAGTTACGACGTCATAAAAACATTTTCGCAATGTACGGCGGGTGGGGTGCCGCGACGAGTGTGGTATGAAATATTTACTGGCCGGTCGTCCATCACTTCGGCCGAAAGTAGAAAGGACCCGGTCCTCACATTTTTTCGGGAACATTTTATTTGGAGCCTTCTTTTTTTTAGGAGCTTTTGAGAATCAGATTCTGCTTTTTTTTGGAAAATTGTTTTTTCGTGCAACATGTGCACCACAAACGTGTGCTGCTGGAACGTAACTATAATCAAAGGTAAATCCAAAGCTTAGGAAAACCACGGGGCCACACGAGCGACGAGCAAATGACTAGTCGCGCCGTTTGCCAGTTCGCCCAATTTACGCGAACAGAACGTACCAACGAGAAACAGGGGGGATGAAGCCAACCAGGAGTCGGGCTATCGACGAATGGAAAGGCCCGAGCAGTAATGTCGAGCAATTACCGGCTGGAGGACAGTTTGCCGGAATTTATATGTAAATTGAATTTAACGAGAGACACGGCTCCTAGCCCACCTTCCACTGATTAACGAGATATAGACTCTTCGCCCGCTAATTCAAGATACAAATAGGGCATTAATTATCTAAGCGCGAGTGCGTGGACTTTGCATTGAATTTTCATGAGTGTACACGTGTTGTGATTTATCCACTGGGGCCATACGGGGAGTGAGTCAATCGCCGTTTGTAGTTGTGATTGTACTTTGTCGAATTGCTTCTAATCGTGATTCTATTGATGCAAAAGTATAATCCATCAATACTTTTATCGATGCTAGTGAATTTAAGGTCCTGTGATGGAAAACGTTATCAAATTCTATCACTTCAACATGTATAATGCAAGCGAAGAGAAGATAATTGTCATTTTCCGTTTCATCCGAGGATTCCAATCTTCTATTCCAAATATGAAAGACTCGACACGAGCAAAAAATAACATTAAAGTCCGTTCCATCTGGTTCCGCGTTCCTTCCTTCCTTTTACCCAGTATCACGAAACAAACAGAAGATTAATGAGCTTTAGGCTTGCAAGTCGTGGACTTATGTACCCTCCTCTTGCAAAACGTTGAGTTTCATTCCTCGTTCATCCGCAAAAAGCTAATGAAGGCTTTTTGCATCGTCGGGGAATTGAAGCCGGAGGTATGGATTACAGACGCTTCACGGGGATTCCCCCTTTTTGTGATTAATCTTACGTTTGCCTCGCAGCCGGAAAGTTTGCAGCGATAGGGAGACAGTTGTTTGGTAACTTTCAACAATGTAGTTTTGATTATTCGTTGAAAAAAAATTTATCTGTGATTATTAGGCGTAACAACTTTACAAAATGATTCATACTCATGGCAGAAAAAAAACACGTTTTTTTATAAATCGTCTTGTTTTTGGTATGAAACCCATTTTAAATCTAGTACAAACTAAATCTGAATAAGCTAATGCTGTTAACTTTATTGTATGTATACAGACGTATCTCATTTATCTGGTAATATTTACATTAAATTGGGCACGTTTAAACACTTTTACAAAGGAAGAAACAATTAATTAGCTCTAGAACACTGGTGCTTTAAAATGGAAAAAGACTCATTCTTTTGCGAACAACCTTTGCAGTTGACACTTCAAGTTTACTCGAGAAAAGTTTGGATCTCAAATAAAAACATATTTTTGTGTCTATTCATTAAAAAAAAAAAAAAAAAAAAAAAAAAAAACAATAGTTCATGCACGTTGAAACTAAAAAAAAATTCATGTATCACACAATTAAAAAAAAAACAAAAAAGAATCAGTGTCAAGAAAAATCAAAAACTGTGAAAAAGTTTATACGTTTTTGTCTATTAATAGTCGAGCATTTATTTTCTCAAATCCCCAATAAAAAAACACAAACGCCAATTACGGAAGTGCCCAAGGAGCAAAAAAAAAGGCCAAGCTCCCTTACAGGGCTGATTTCACGTGTCGCTTTAATTTCCGCAACGCTTTTCCCTGCAACTTCCAAATCAAAGAGACTCCGGAAAAAGAGACCTCGTAGAAAAACGTAGGGGTGGAGAGAAAAAAAAGAGCCCGATGTCGTATCGAGATACGCGGAAAACGCGGTGGGGGTAAAGGAGAGCCAAAACGCATGAATATGCAAGTAAGCTGCAGCTGCGGAAGGGGAGCAGGGTCATTAAACGCCTCCGTTTCTCACATCGTTTCTTGATGAATCCACGCAAGAGGCTCGGTACAGGGGGCCAGCAATTTTCCCGCGAACAAACGGCGCGGAAAAACTACGCGCCGATTCCTCCCCTGGCTTTTTCTATCTCCTTGGAGAATTTATATTTCGGACGAGGAGCCGGAGGGGACTTAATTGCCGGAAGCCTCGCAGCTGCTCTGCTACTGCACACGATCGTGCGCTGTGCTACAGAGATCTCGGGCAAATGATAATAATGTTCATGGCTACTGGGTTGGGAGGGTGTCTTTCTTTTTCTTGGGCTATGCTCATGTTTACGTATGCTCGAGAAAAAAGGAGGAGGGGCGTTAGCTTGGTGCTTTTGTAAGCTGCAGTAAAAATTTTGCAAATGGCAGTTTTCAATACTTTTCAAAAATTTAAACATCAACTCATTTGTTTAAAAAAATTTTCGAGACCTATAATACATATAATTAGTATTAATATCTGAGATTATAAAGTACTCGAATAATCCACTAATTTGGGGTGTGTGCATCAGTTAGTCAAAAAATCACGAAGCAGCAGGTAAATACACATCGGGATTGGATGTTGATGGTAAAAGGAGTAATCAGCAGTTTAATAACCAGCAGTAATTTCCTTATAAAAGTACTCTGTGCTCTAGAAAATTATCGATCGTAGACTATGAAATAGTGCTTCTTACTAAATTAAATTCACAGAGTATCAAATACTAAAACTCCTCATTGAAAACCCCTATTTTACTAAATCCTACTCTCCACTTTATCGATTTTTGGAGGTAACAGCCGTGCCAATCAAACAATGCTCATCAGACAGATCTGCTGAAGCTTTAAGACTCATAAAAATCACGATGAGGCCATTAATCACAATGATGACACTGACAATAACAATAGCGGGGACCACCTGACGTGGATTAATTATATCCACGATTAATCTAGAGACACCTCATGGCAACGATATTCAAACTAATCAGTGGAACACTTGTGACCTCACAAGCTGATTTTGTTGATGTTGCCAGTGCTGATGTGCCTTCTACCCTTTTAGAAATTAACAGCTTTTATTTCGGGTTTAGTGATTTCATCTTTCACAATTTCCGGTTGTTAGTTTTACGATATAGTTAGGAACGATAAAAGTATTTTTTTGACCGATTTTTTTTTCATGCAAACTGAACTAAATCTTGCAAAGCAGCAAAAGACGTTATGAAAAGGGTTATTAAGATCTTTTTCTCGTGTATACGTAACAACGTCGAAGAGCGAAATAGAAAAGAGTGTACAAAATATATAACCTTGTGATTTTAAATAAAATTTCATCAACATTATCATTATTTAAGATATATTTGTAATGTACTTATTGTTTTATTGTTTTTATCTGTTAATGATGTTACATATGAAAAGCATGACTATGAATGGAAAAACACATGACGATATAATTTTGTTAGGAATCTAAATTCGTCTACACAAAAAATTTTGTCACTATACAGTTGACAAAGCTAAAAAGTTTTGGAAAAAGTAATTTGTTCTCTTTACTTCCGGTATCGTCAGCAGCTAAGGATAAACCGGAAGTGAAATTGAGATCATGAATGGGAATCACTAATGGCTATGAATGGAAAAACAGATAACGATGGATTATTATATCAGAAAGCAAAATCAGCCCATACAAAACTTTGTGTCATAACACAGTTGGTAGCTACGAGATTGTGAAAAAAGTAATTTGTTATCTCTACCTCCAGTATCGTTAGCAGCTAATAATCAACCGGAAGTTAAATCGATATAATAAACAGTAGTTGTTCATACGCGGTGTTAGAATAATGTACTAAAATCGCTCCGCAAGCCTTCAAGCCAAAATTAGTCTTTTACTGTACTCGGTACGTCCCAAATGCTATGAGCAAATTTGAGTGTCTGTTGTTCATTTCAATAAGCTTTTCTTTTGTCGTGCAAAACTTTATAATGTTAAATGTGTCATAGGCCGATATTACACAGAAAAGCTGTATAAAAGATACGTAGCCACACGTCCGGCCAATACCTATTATTATACTATTAAAATAGCTCAATTATACCGTAAACGACGAATATACGTAAATCATTTCATCAATTTTCAATGTATCAGCTTTTTTAGCATTCAGTAGTTATAAACGGAGAGTATAACATAAATGTCTCCTCTTGAGATTCGTAAAGTGTTATTCGACTAAAAATTCGTACCTGTCTTTAGTTATTTCAACAAAGTGGCTTTAATACCCAACTCCACTGACACAAAAAGTACATTTTTTAACAGAGCTTTTAATATTGATTAGTGACATTTCTTTTCAACAAGTAATTAAGATCATACTAAATTCAGCGAAGAAATTTCATAAAGGGAGTGTCTTAAGAACACAAACAATATTTTTGTTTGGATAATTAAGCATATTGATACAGTAAGGTGAGTCATTCCTTCAATACTCTAAATATTCCATAACAAGAACTTGATTTCTTGCATCACATTAAAAATACAAGGCAAATACTAGAAATACATCTCGTTACCGGGTTTTTTGGTTTTTAGGTTCTTTTTTTTTTTTTTCAAGCTTGTGTGGATAAAAATAAAATTATTTGTATAAAACAAATCGGTAACATATCACTTTTATGGGATAAAAAAATTTAAAAAAGTCATCCAGAAAAAGTGTTAGTCTTAATACATCTACACATATAATATCCTTACATAAATTATCAAACAAAAATCTAGAAAAAATCTCATTTTATTATTAATGCTTGTTTTTTTTGCAGGTGTTTTGGCAGAGTTCAGCACTTTAAGGCTATGCAGAATGACCAGGGAAAGTTATTTCTGTGGTCCGTCAAGTTTGCCAAGTACCATAGATCTTTGATGTGCTCACGTGGCGTTAAATTTCAAAGCATAATGTCCCAAGAGGTGATTTTTTGTCTTCCTATTTTTCACAAAGTATCTGCAATTAATATCATGAACCGAATAGTATTAAACAAGAAAAAACCTTTTTGAAAAAAGCCAAAGACCAAGAAATCGAAGGGACAGATTTGATTGTTTTGTTTTTAGTATGTTTTATTTTGAGAATTATTTATAACCAAAATAAAGTGAATCAACGTGATACTTCTATAGGCTTATACTTAATTGATATACCCGTCCTTCTTTTGGTGACCAAGCTATGGAGCACTCAAAATAGTATACTGTAAAAAATTAGTCCAGTTTTTTTGTCACGATCTACGGGTCTAAAACTGTAGTAAATAACACGTCCAAATATAATTTTCTACGCTATTATTCGTTACCACGACAAGTATGTAGCATAAAAAATTTTTTAACAGTTTTCTTTATCGACAACGAAAACCCTCACCATCTCGCACCTACACATCTAATAGATGACCATTGGTAATTAGAGATAGCATGAAAAAGTATTTAAAACGTGCAATTGCAGTTGAAACCCGTTTTTCAGAAAATTGTTACATTAGTGCTAAGAGGCTTTTGAGAAATAACCAAATCAATTTTTAATGAACTATTTGACTGGCTTCACTAATCTTTTTTTTCTGTTTCTTACCACTGATTAAATAGGTTTAAATATAGTGCTTTTGTATGTATTCTTTTTAAACTCATTTCATTTGGTGTTTGAAAGTGATAGGTATATTTTGCTCAGAAAATATTTATTAGAATCATATGTAAACAGGTTAGGTATATGTCACGTCAATCATCCACCCAATACATCGTAATGGCACTTACATAGAATCAGTCAGTTCAGTATTCCATCATTCCATCATCTTCAACATTAACGTGACTCTGGTGTATGTGAACGTATGCTCACGCATATAGTTGTAAATGAGAGAGCTACTGTGCAGTCATTTTTAAGCATATTCACACTTTTGGTCGAATAACATATAAAGCTACAGGTTGTTTTTTTTTGTTTTTTATAAACACCTATACCAGTTTTTGCACCGAGTCGAGAAAATTGAGATTTAATTATTACGAGCACCCGTATTGGCGCGTTAAGCGAACGAGAATACGAGCAGAGTACTGTACAACTAGTGAGGCTTAAGTACAAAAATTATTTTTAGAATTGAATTTATATTTTGTATTTTTTAGTACGTAAAGCAGTTGAAAAAACTTTATAAAGCTCAGCGTGGCTGGTAAAAAACACCCAATTATGATTTTGGTTAAAGAAACATCGACTGATGAGTAAATTTTTTCTCTAATTTAGTAACAGTAAGTGTTAGCCTATAAGCAAAAACATTAAATCCACATTATGCTCACAAATAACCTAGCACAACAAAATTTAATGGAGGGAAAAATCTGATTTTTTAACCTAAACCTCTGCTACCTACTTTGGTCAGGTACATCAGAACTTGTTCTTTAACATAAATCTGAATCAAATGGCGTTTCCAGTCCATGCTTTAATCAGCCATTACTTTCTAACGAACGTAAACGGGCTGTTTTTTTAATACGCATTAGAATTAAGTGGCTGCTTCTTCAGCCATATCTGAACTAGCTATTTTCTCGTAAATCTTAATTGGCTGCTTTTTCAACTCCAATGAGCTTTGAATAATAATAATAAGTAAAAACATGTTGAATTTTTGTTACAGACTCTTCTGATAGAATACGACATGAGCTACCACTCGGAGGTTAATTATCAAGAGGAACTCAATTCCAGAACCCGCACTGAGTTGAAGCCCTATGAGTGAGTGTTATAATTTTGTTTAAAAAAGGGATGTCAGTTAAATGAAAATAATGGCACAAAAATTGGCAACTTTTTCTAATTTACTACAATAAAGTACATAAAATCAAGTACAGAGATTGTTGTAATCACAAAAATTATAAGAATCACTATATATTGACTTACTTATAAGGTAATAATTATATTGCCAATCACAAATGTTAATCAACTTTTTCAAAATAAATTAGTCAGTATCCATTGGTTAAAATATTTAAAATCAAATCACACCCAATCATTAAACAGTCACTGTAAAAATTAGTATGTCTTGTGAACGAATCTCTTGAAACTATGTGAAAGATCACCATAAAAACTATAAAAAGTATAGCAAAAGAATTAATTGTTTCAATGTTTTCCAATGTTTTGTTCAATTTTTTAAGTATCAGTATTTCTCTGACAAATTGAATAAAAATATTTAAAAGATTAACGTCTTTTAAGATTCACAGCTTTCTGTTCGATCCGAATGTATAAGTTTTTGATTTTTGAAGATGTAGCTAAAAAACAGTCAAAAGTTTAGTTTTTCTTGAGATCTACATACTTCTCTACTGTGTATGGACCAAAAATACCACCTTAAAAGGTTATATCAAAAAAGCTTGTTTTAATTTCTCAGAGTTAAAATGACCTCGTGGAAGAATCGCTTAAAATTGCATCTACGGAAAAATGATCCATAGAATTTTTTTTTTTCTTCTATGATACGAAATTGATAGATAAATGGTACATTAAATTTTTGGAGTAAGAATAAAAATGGGCTCAAAATTGCGATTACAACAACTTTGACTTTATTCCATTATCTCTATTAACACAAAAGTAACAACTGTACTATAGTTATTTAACTTTCAATAAGTCTTTATCACATAAGTCAAGATTATCATCATAACTTCGCAAATTAGCTGAAAAAGGGAACAATGGTTGGCAAACACACATACCTAACTCTGCGGGATTCACGTAAATTTTTTTTTTCCTATCTTTTGCAGTTGGTACTACGGAGAAATGACCAGAGTAAACGCCGAGAAGGTACTATCCAACAAAACTGAGGGCGCTTTCCTCGTCAGGATCAGCGAAAGTTATCCCAGCGAGTTTGCCTTGTCCGTCAAGTGAGTTACGATACATTAAACGTCAAAACTTATCAGGCATTAACTTTGATCTCGAATTAAACAACCATCACGACGAGAGTTTTATTATTTGAACATAGTAAAATGTGTGGAAATAAATCGTGGCTTTTTCCTTTTCGTTTGTAATTCGTCAACGTTTTTAGGCATTTGGACACAGTGCAACACTTCAGAGTCCTGCGTGACGCGCAAGGAAAGTTTTTCCTGTGGGACAAAAAGTTTAGCAGCATCATCGATCTCATCGACTACCATAGAAGGACCTCTGTTTCGCTGAAGTGTGACCTCAAATTGCGCGACATAGTATGGAAAGAGGTGATTGTCTTTTTTTTTATTCTGTTATCTACTATGACCATCCCCGTACGAACAACAAGGTAATAGTTTTTCATTATTTTAGAAAATGGACTAAAGTTGTTTATCACGAACTTCACTCAAAACCACACAACATAAGCACTCACTTGCACCTACACCTACTTTACAGATTACCAAATCAGCAATAGCAGGATAATGTAAGCGTAGTTACAGTTAATCGCTATTTTTTTTTTTTTTTTTTTTTTTATAAAATGCGTTACTCTAGATAGATTGAAAAGATTCCAAGAACAGCGATAAAATGTAGAGGAAAACAATATTGAATTGCAGGGCAATGCTGATCAAAATTTTTTTTTACTTTAGTGTTGATGACACTAGCTTTGACAAAAACCAATAATATTGCAATCTAACATCCTTAATTGTTAATTTTTTTTTAGACAATAAAATGTCGTAAAACTTACAAGATGGAAAAATGTTATCACTGAGCAAAGTCAATAATGATAAATATGAGTTACAAATTTTTTTATTTATTAATTAATAAATCTTACTTGTACTAACGAATTCATATTGAAGCTATACAGGTAGTGCTAGGGTATAATTACATGGATAACACGCAAACACGGTATTATACAAATGATCAGCGATAATATTTTATTTTTCTGTTTTGTAAGTTTTACGTTATTTTATTGTCTTAGAAAAAATAATCTATTAAGGGTGTTGTGATTATAATTTTATTTATTTTCGTTAAATTTAGTAACTTGAAAAGGACTGTCTATAAACAGTAAAAACGTCCACAACAAAATTAAAAAAATTTTTGAATATCATTGTCCTTCCATTCAACATTGATTTCCTTTGTATTACTCTAGTTTAATAAACAGCCAAAAATATGGATTCGTGGCTTTGCAAGATTCAACTAACTTATTTATCTAAGAGCAATCGTGACATTGAGAATCAGGATAATCACCCAAAACAAAAAATTCCTCCCAGATCAAATACCACTCAATAACTAAAGTATCAAAAAAATCCAAGTTATTAGTTTCTCTCATATGTAGTTTATTGTAAACATCATTAGTTGTTAAATATTTTGGCAAAAAAATTTTATTGAAGCAGATTATTAACTAGCAGTTCAAAAACACACACCGACCCAAAGAACCACGTCCTTAGCTATCGTGTTCACAGCCACATTAATATAAACATTCGAAAGCACATACATAATTTTTAATAACAGGATAATTGAGAAAATATTTTTTGTTTATCTACGTAGTGCTTCGTCCAGGCTAAGTATGACTTCACGCCTCAAGAGCTCGGAGAGCTCGAATTCAAGCGAGGAGAAATCATCACCGTCATCGAACGCGCGAATGATGCCTGGTGGCGTGGGTTAATCGGCTCCAGAAAGGGTCTGTTTCCCTCGTCCTATGTCATTCCCTTTCACACCTAAGTTATTTTGAGTAACAAACATTGATTTTCATTAAGATTTTCTAAATCCAATTATACTGCATTGTTAATTTAAAACTAATACCAAACAAAATGTTATGAACGCTGAAGTAGTATCATAAAAGCACAATTTTACGTCACTCATACACATAGCTTTAGATTTTTTTTTCACAACTTCTTAATCGGCCTACTATGGATCTACATTGTACTTGATAGTTATAACAATGAAGTGATGACTTTAAAGAAAAATTTAAATATGAAGAAATTTTCGTGCCAAAAAAAAATAAATTGGATAATCGTATTGTTAAAATGAAATGTTTTATGTAACAGCTTGTACACGAACACAGTTTTATGTCCATCATGTAAAAAAAAATGGCATCTTAGAATATAAAGGCCAAGGATTACTGTCATTTTATGATCATTAATTTTTTTTTTGTTTCATAAATGTCACTCAAAAAAAAAAAAATCTTTACTTGTATTACATTACTTAAAGTTCCAACTTTACATAATGTACTTCAAGTAAAAATAAAAAATAAAAAATTCGAGTGTCATGAAGGAAAAATTTGATCCATACGACGGACACGATAATAAACTCATTCATTTCATTATAGCCTAAAGCATTTGATTACAGAATCGTGGTTTAGTTCGTATGCATTAGGCAATTTATTCTTTTCGTTTAAAATCGAGACAATGTACCATGGATAACATATTTTAGTGACAATCGATATCTGACTCCAAAAAAGCAATTCATGGATGTATTTCCCATACTCAAACCCTGACGTATCTAAGTCATACCATCATCATACGTTTACAACAAACCTCGATACAAATGTTCTTAAGAAAAAGAACTAATAACTGTTACGTAAAATCTGAGAGTCACAAGGATAAGGTTACCACGGTGGTGTGTTTCCTTGCTCGATTTGTCATACTGTTCCTTGAATCGTTCCAAAGTCTAATCCAACGAGGTAATCTCTGGCACGACACAGTTGTAAAACAGTAGAAATATATGAATTGTCTTTTTCAACGATACAATCAACAAACGTAATGTATTCAATGTACAGACAGATAATAGCCAACATGTCCCAAAACATTAGCCAAAAATGGCACTCTCACGAGTCACGTGCACGTCAATACGGAAATAGTTTGCAGTAGTCACTCAATTTAGTACACGAAAAAAGTTCCATGGAGTTTTAGTGCAACAGGCTCTCAACGTATACGTGTATTAGTTGCGTTGTTGGCCTCAAAACAAGAGTAACGGCAAGTCATTACATCGAGTTTGTTATGATGATGGTACGTTGACTACTAGGTATGCCTGATGTTCCTGTGTTTCAGTTTCAATTTAATAACCACAAAGTTACATCACTCAACGACAAGATTATCATTATGGTGGAAGTTGATGCTTTATTGTTACTCAAAGTTAAAAAAAAACCTTTCTATTATTGGTGAATTATTGTACACTTATTTAAAAAAATAAAATAAACCATGAATTTAATATTTTTTGTTGAACACTTTTTCTCCTTAACATCAACTCCAAATTAGGTCGTATGCATGGAAAAGCTTACGACCACACGTATCAGATGATTCCAACAAAATCGAAAAAAATGACCTAAAACAAAAAACATCGAACGAGGAGCTGCAGAAGCTTTTTTTTACACTTCTACTTTCTAACAATCCATCGTTTTCCGTCCGTGCCATGTAACGCGCAACTGCGCTTACGCAGAAATAAATGTATCTCTATGCCCTACCCTAACTCTTTTTTCTTCCTATTTCACTCACTGTGCGCGTACAATACCTACACGCCGACCCCAGTGTATCTTGTATATACGGACACATTCGCGTGACATGGAGAGTATACACTGCAAAAGAAAAAAAAAAAAAAAAAAAAAGAAATAAGATAAGCCGAAAGGGCGGTACGGAAAAAAATGCTCGAGTTAACTTCTGCCATGCACGTACGCACGTGTTTTAAAAAGTCCGCCCTCTTTCACGTTCTTTATCCCCCTTTCTCGTTTTTTTTTTCAGCTCTCAGCGGCGAGATCTCCGAAATTTTCCGGCCCGGCTCGTTTCTTTCTTGCCCTCGTACACTCGGTTGAATTTCGCGAGCGCCATTTGATAAGAGCTGATGAAAGTAGTCGCTGAGATGTTTTTGAGGGAGAACCTGTTACTTTTTTTTTGTCCTCTTTGTTTTAACGTATAATTACAATATTTGGATAAAATTGGGATGAATTTTTTTTTTTTAACGATAGCTAAACAGTCGATTTTTTATCAAAAAAGAGGAGATGAATAATTATCATGGACTTCTTTGGAAAACAATTTTTTTTTTCTCTAAGGACACAAAAAATTTCAAACAGAAATCGTTCACAAACCCAGTATGTTTTATTTTTGTTATTATTATTATTGTTTGCAAAATAAGTAAACAAATAAATTTTTCTAGACCTAGTTTTTTTGACAATGAAATAAAATGAGACTAAAAAAATTATAGTCCAGTTTAAAAAAAATACTTTCACACTGTTTTTTTTAAAGAAAAATTGGTTTTTGTCTCATTTATCAAAAATAGAAGAAAGTTATAAATTTCTGAAATTTACTTGAAAAAACTAGATGAAAAAAAGTAATATTTTCAAGAAAAAAAAAAAAAAAACGTGAGTACCGCAGAAGTCCTTGATTAATCTCCTGAAACTTAAAATATAGTTACATACCTGCACAGGAAGAAAAAATTTTTGGTAAGAATCATCTACAATTCCGATAATGCTTGTGTACTCACCTGAAACAAAAAGAAAAACATTTGCAATCTTATCTATTAAATACATAAAAAAACTTACTCCTAATAGTATATAGACACTGTTTAAATTTTAAGCTGTAGGTACTTAAAGTTTTTTATTGTATTCTCTTTTACGATTGTTCAGGACGAAAAAAAAAATTTTTTATTCTGAACCGCAAACAATACAAAACGAGTCTCAAAAACCGATTAGCTCCTAATCACTCTGTCGCAGACGAGAGCCCGAAACAGTTCCAAGTCTCTCGAAACAATGTCTCGCCAAGGTTCGCGAGACCCAAAGCGGCTAAACAATCGCGCCGTTATCCCGCGAGCACAAAGGCGCGGAAAAGTCAGCTCAACTTTGGAAATCGCGCACGCACTACTCCATCCGTACATTTCGCGGAACGGTATAAACCCGAGGGCTTTCGTTTACATTATACCGCCCGACGGAATTATGAATGACTCATCCGCTGTGTATACGTGTATAGCCTACAGCTTAAGCTCCGCTTATCTCTGCACTCGCAAGTGTTCGTCCCGAGGCCTCCGTCTGTTTTTTGGATGCAGCTATTGTTTGATGCACGCGCGCGTGCGTTGGTGGAGATAAGTGGCCCTGCATTTTCGAGGATTTTTTTTTATTAAAAATTGATCATACGTTGACTATATGATTTTGCCTGACCTTTTTTTTTCCTTTTTCTTTCTTTTGCTTACTTTTTTAATAGTAACAATAGTGCAATGTATTTTCAGTAAAGTGTGTTTTTTATGAAGAGCATCATAGTAGTCTTGATAAACGTTTGAAGGAAAACCAAATTGATGCTTCGTAAATCATTTCACCTATTGTATTGAGCTAAACAATTTTTTTCTTGAATGATTAACATAAGAAGGCTGTGGAGGGTAAAACATTTCTGTCACAGATTTTACACACTTGTGAGCGTGTTAAATCTGTGACAGCCAAGTTTTTTCTCTCCACAGCCTTTCTACATTTATGTTTCCCATTCAAATATTTGCAGTTTCGAAAAAACTGATTAACCACTTGGTGCACCATAGATTTTGTTGTCTTTCAAATTCTTATCCACGCCACCACGATGTAAGGCTTATTTAAAAAAAAAAAAATTTACTTTTTTACACAGTTCATGAATTTCGCAGGAATTAATTATATCGGGGAAAAAAGTATCCATCCCCAAGTCTCTGGAAGTGCAAGCGTGAGGTACTTCATTAATCTATGTAACGCGAGTCGTTGAGTTACGGGGGAAAATTCGAAATTCCGTTCCCCAAATTAAAGTGTAATCTCGTTCCTCGTCTTGCTGCGGAATTTCCGAAAAAAGCTTCCCCCAAGCAGAGAACGAAAAAAAAAGGAAAAATTTCTTGAAAAAAAGGTGAACAAAAGAAATTCAATATCCCCCTTTTTCCCTCGGGTGGTGTAATTAATAGCAAATTTTCTTCCTGCTCTACTAATTTTCACCCCTAATAGCTCAATCTCCTCGCAATCTTTCTCCATTAAGCCACCTCGCCACTCACCCACTAAGGTGAAATTACGTCCCACACGAATTCCTCCCAACTTCATCCACACTTCACCCCCTTCCCCTCGCGCTACTTCGAAAAACTTGGCTTGCCACTAACGCCTTTGCCGAAGCTCCGATGTAATATATTTGTTTAACAATATAGAGATTCTTCCGCCCGGGCTTGGTAGGATGAAAAATTTTTCAGGGCCTCCGTGAAAATTCAAATGAGCCCCAGGGACGGCCAAGGCAGCTTGAGCACTAATTTTTGCCCTCCCCGAAAAAAAAAAGGGCACACGAATTTTCTTTATTCCCGGCTGTTCTTTTCGGCGGGGCGCGCGTTGTAGGTTTCTCCCTTAACTCCGAGCCTTTGTTTCGGGCCAATATAACTTACGGGGGAGAAGAAGGGGGGGGGGGTCCGACGCGTGCTCCTTTTGAAAATTTAATGAAGCGCCAAGCGGAGGCAAAAAAAGATGGTTGAAGGTATGTGTGCGCGCGTAAGAGCTGGGATGTTTTTTACGAGTCTGCTATACACCGGGTGCTTCTGCATGCGCGTCCGAGCTTCTCGGAAGATACGGGGGCGGACGCGAAAAAGGGCTTAATTTATGCTTGTTCTCCGAATTTTACACTTTTTCTCAAAACTCGAGGATTTTTTTTCGTTGAAATTTGCGTATTGAGTTTACTGCTGAAATCAGTTCAGTGTCATCTTAAAAATTCTTCGTCTCAGAATAACATGCGTCGCGGTTCTGATAACTGTATATAAAATACCTGAGTTAATCAGTCTGATATTTTTAGAAAATAATTTCAGCGACAGCTTTAGAAGACTGCAGATAATCCAGTACGTGCACGAGCTTATTTATTCAAACATCGTAATTATATTTAAACAATTTTTTTTTTACGTTAACACCAAAGAAACAATTGTAATGTTAATGAACAAGTAAACTTTTCTACCTGCTGTTTTTGTTGATCAGCATAATATGTTCTTCAAAAAAATCCTGGTAAAGAAATTAGATTTTTTTTTAGACTTATCTCACGGTTCCCCCATATTTATGCTTGTTAGATCAAATCACAATTCCTCTTACAGCATCGGATTTTTTATTAATTTTTTGAAATTTCGATGTAATGTCAAACTTATAAATTCAGTAAAATTGCTTCTATGTTTTTTTAAATATCATTAATATAATATTTTTATCGCGTAAGCAATGACTTTTCATCTGTGCACTCAAATTATTAACGAGTCAGTATCTTAACCACTAAATAAAAATGATTATCAAAACCGTCACGTGTATAAGCAAATCCAATGTCATTGATGATAAAAGATAAATTTGTTCTGTTTAATTTACGATTGTTTAAATGCATAGGTTGGGTTTTGGCACTTTTGAAAGCCAATAATTGTTAAAGTACCACACTCTTATTAATTTTTTATGAAAAAAACTATTGTGGAGTAAAAAACAGGTCCCTCGTCAATCTATGTGCATTAGTTTTTGTCATTTCCAATTCCTGGATTCAGTAAGAGCTGGATATAAATGTTTCGTGATTAATCGATTCGTTCATACATCCAACACTTATTGTTATTCCTGATAGACTCTGCAATCGCATGGACATATTAATGACACACTTACAATTACATTTACAGTGCATACAAATAGTACTTTAGACCTACTTTAAAGAAAAACTGTCTCCCACCGACAAAGACAGCTTCTCTGTCTCTTTTATAATACATTGAACTTCGCGTACCTCTTATCTGTAGTATAAGCCTATGCATCCAAATTATTCACATGGACGGAAAAACCACGAAAACTCATTGCTGTTGTACAGGTTGACGAGAACCGTCGAGCGGCTCGACTTCATTACTTTGGACTCCCGTAACCCGGAACGCCCCGGTTTTGTTCGCCGCGAGCGCCTGCAGCCGGTGATTTATACGGGCCGCGTCGATTTATGCGCCACGGAGAGAAATTGTTGCATGTGCTCTCGCTGGGGGTTTTTTAAGCGGACCCTTGTTTAATGGTCATTCCGGTCGGATGGTAATTGTGTTTCGCTAAATGCGAGCTTTAAGCCTTGCGTGAGTTTATGCGAAATATTAAAACTATGAGCCGATCAAAGTACGAAATTGTGTGTTACCATAATCAGTAAAATTTTAAATTAACCTTTTAACTGGTCATAATGGGAGTCAATTTAAGAATTACCTGAAATTTTTAATTGAACACTAATCAACTCGGGATTTAATTGAATTACTTATAACCTTAGTGGTACTAGTCTATCTTTAACACAAATTGTGTGTGAAATTTGTGCATCACAAAAAATGTAAGCTCTAGTTGAAATGTTTGATCTAAATATCTACGGATGAAATTTAAAAAAACGCAAAATTTTCGAGCCAAATGAGAATTGACGAAATTTTTCGAGACTTCATTAGACTGTGAAAAATAAAAATGATCAATTCGTCAATGACTTATCAACGCGAATTGAATTTGGTAAGTTTTGGAAAAAGTTTTAGAAACAGTCATTGTTGTTCGATCCATAACAAATACGAGTAATCGATAGGTTCAATCGACACTTGAAAGCCACCACTACTACAAATTTTCATCAAAATCAATCTTCTGTGATAAGTTGTCACGTCCATTCCAATAAACCTTAGAGGAGAACTGAAATAGCAAATTGGAAAAGATAAAAACTAGAATACACGACGCAGAGGCGAAGAAGAAAAAAAAGCGAAACGAGAATTCAGCACCTTATCAATAACATGGATTTCGCTGTCGTGCGTATACAATAGCACACACGCATACAGCGTATGTGTACGCACAGCAAAGTGCGATAAACTTCTTATTTTTAATCTTATCAGTCGAGGCCTCGCTTAGCGCGCCTCGCCACGCCACGACTCAGTAGTCCGGGGCTAATACACGCGCGCATTAGATAAGTTTTCTGGAGGTACTCTCTTTTTTTTTTTTTCTTCTTCAACTCCGCGAAATATGAAAAACGCGCGCGAGGGAGTGACATTTCGCGTGACGTGCGAAACGCGTGGCCGTGACTGTGCGAACTCCACGTAATAGGGGTGGTGAGAAAGTTTTCGCGAGTTCCGAGACAAAGATATACGCACTTGTGAAAATGGAGGACATTATTTCGAAAAAAATCAAGGAGGAGAAAACGCGCGATTACGGAGTGGATGAGATTATGGGCGAGAGGACGGGCTTCTTCTCTTACGTCTACTCGTCTTGGCTGACCAAGTACCTGTGGAAGGCGTACCGCAAGGGGATCACAATACCAGAGCTGCCGGGTGTCTCGGTCGACGATAGTTGTGCCTATAATATACAAGAGTATGCAAAATTCTTGGGTTATTTTTTTTTTAATTTTTTTTTTTTTTACGAGTTGTGCTTCCAATAAAATGTAGAATAAAAAAACTCGTCGACTCGACTTGCGTTATCTGGAAGACGCGTATTATTCACATTCAAAAGTACTCCAGTGACAAGAGATACCGTAGGTTAATTAGAAACGTAGGTAAGGATTATGGCTTGGCTAAAGTTTGACCGAACCATGTTCACTGAAACATATGATTATTGAAAACAAAAAATTGTTTTCATAAGGCTTTGTTGTGTAAATTGATGACTGTAGTACAAGGACGAGTATTTGAATGACATAGCAATCAGTAATCGCATTTTAAAACATACGTCTGGTCGATTGGATTTTGGTTTTCAAGAATCGCGTCATTCTTAATAAAAGTATGATGATAACCTGGTATCAGTAATTACTGCATTATAATTCGTAGCAACTTTCGGCCATAATCGTTAATAGGTTCTTTACTTTCTAGTTTGACTTTGTCGTTAACTATCCAAGTGTTAAATGCCAATTTTTGATATGACTTTTTACCCAACCTTGAACTATGGACTTTTAATTTTATTCTTTAAAAAATCGTGCAATTATTTGAATGTCGTATGGAGACTAACAAAAATCTTAGGGGAAACAATTATTTTGAGTCACTATACAATAAAGTGCAAAAGGACAAATAAACCACGATCCATCAACATCGATTTTATCACTTATTGATTAGATTGTATCTTCGCGACTGTTAGCGATAAGACGATAAAAATATTGACAAGTAGTACGCGTCGTTCGACGAAAGATGCTAAAACGTTAGGTCAGGGTGTTTTCGATGGTTAAATTTTTATAATTAATACGCATGAATTTGTAGAGTTGAAAATTTATGGAACGAAGAAATAAGACGACGGGGACCAACCTCGGCGTCCCTACTGATGGTTGCATGGAGGTTCGTCAGGTCTCGATTCATCGTAGCCTGCACACTGAACGCTTGTGCCCAGATAGTGAAATTCATCCTGCAGGTGGGTGATTAGACTTGTTCGCTGAGTATCCCAATCAAAAACTTGTTTGTAAGATAATGTCTATTTTCAGATGTATTTATTGGGAAAACTCCTTCAATATAGCGATGACAAACAAAAAAGCTTTTCAAACGGCGTGCACTGGATATTATACATAATAGTCTTCGATTTGTTTCAAATGATGCTGTACACGTGGAGCGATATAATGAACCAGAGGACAGCTCTGCGCCTCAAATCCGCTTGCCTCTGTCTATTGTTCAAAAAAGTCACGACCATCAACAGTATTAGACAAAAAAATCCTGATGAGGTTAGTGTTTTTCTTTATTTCATCTCAAATCTCAATCGAATCGACCAAGTAGAGAAAGAGAAAAAAAATTTTCTTAATGCATCGAACGATCTGCATCTATTTTTTCTACTCACATTCAAAATCGATACGAAGGCGATATTATCAAATGCCACGATTAATAATGCGTTCGTTAATTATTTTCCAGCTTATAAGTATGTTATCGAAAGACAGTCATAGGATTTACGATGCCGTTAATTTCGGAACGGCTATAGTCAACGCACCCGTGGTTGTACTCTGCCTGACAATCTACATTTTGACATGGATGAATCCCTTGGCAATATTCGGGCTTCTTGCTTTTCTGGCGTTTTATGTTGTTCAGGTAAGGGACCGATAATATTTCATAAAAAATAGTAATCCTAATAATCGTTTGTCTTTCGTGTTCACAGTATTGGTTTCGACACTTTATAGATTACTGCGAGAAAAACGCAAACGAGTGGACCAAAACTAGGATAGAAAGTACCATTGAAGTTCTGGAGAACATAAGATTGATCAAAATTTTCCAGTGGGAACAACCCTTTCTTCGGAACATTATGAGTGAGTTACATTTAATCGTCTTCAACATTTCATACACTGCAATTCCGATGATAAAAATGATTGATTTTTCCAGATATACGCAAAAGAGAGAGTAAATGGATATGGAAAAAAACCTACGTGAAAAGTTTGCTAAATTCTCTGGCCCACGCGATTCCAATCATCACATTCACTATAACGTTTTACATGCACTTTTTGTGTGAAGTCAGCCGAAACAGTATAGCATTCAAAGTAAACATTAATATAAAATACACATTTTAGCGTGATTATCACACAGTAGTTTTCAAATGTGATTCTTACGCGATATTTCATAGATCTCTTATACTATCTTGCAGGTCTTCCCAATATGCATTGTTTACATCGTACAGCTGCACGAAGCTTTGGAAGCAATGAAGACGTCGTTATCTTATCTCAAAGACTCAGTAGTTACATTCAAACGATTAAAGGTATGTTTAATGTACATCTACTCGTGATTGGAAAAAGGAATCGCAATAGATTATCTTGTTATTTGACAGGGTGGACTATTATTAGATGACAGCAGTTGTCCCGCAATGAAACCCTACGAAGCATCCCAGGCATTGGCCATAGTCAACGGGACGTTCGTCTACGATGTCTTGAAAAAGCCAAACTTAAATTCTGACAACATGAACGATGTCACGTAAGTTTAAACGTGAAAGATTTAATCGATTGAATTCATCAAACTTTTTTCGATTCCTTTAGTAAGAACATGGAAAGTGATCAGGTCAAACCTCCGGAAGAGCAAAAACTTATGACCAATACTTTAGAACGCACACGTCTGGAAATTCTTAGCAACATCAACTTTAAAGCTAAAAAGGGTCAGCTGATTGGTGTCTGCGGCCCAGCTGGAAGCGGAAAATCTTCATTGCTCCTTGCCACATTAGGTCAGATCAAGATGACGTCTGGACAGTTGCTCAGACAAGGAAGCTGTGCTTACGTTGCTCAGAAAGCTTGGGTTGCCAATACAACGATCAAGGACAATATACTGTTTGACGAATCATTGAACAAAAAGAGGTACTATGAAGCCCAGATTGTAAGCAAACTTAGACAGGACATTAAAAATCTTCCCGAGAATGAAGATACGGAAATCGGAAATGGGGAATTAGACATTGATGAGGTTTTAAAGCAAAAAATTGCATTGGCTAGGGCTTTCTATGCAGATCGGTAGGCATCATGTTTTTTCGTATGTAAAATAATTCATGGTGATAAAGATGATTTATTGTTTCTTTTGTAGTGATGTTTATTTCTTGGACGATCCACTTAGTTGTATGGATGATAATTTGAGCAAGGAAATTTTTGAGGATCTCATTATTCGAGCGCTCGCTGAGAAAACCATAATCATGGTGACTAATGATATTGAGGTTCGCATTTAGAAACGTATTTTTTTGAAAGTAACCTACAATCAAAACTGGTAAAGAGACAAACTTTTTAATTAGTTTTTAGACAGGTGCGATTACATGTACATCATGCGTGACGGAAAAATAGCTGAGCATGGAAAGCACAAGGAATTGATGCGGTTAGGCAAGGAGTACGCTTCTATGGTCAAAACAGCAAATGCCGACGTAGGTGACTATAACAATGAGTAAGGATCAGAACTAATGTATATATTTCTCGTTCAACTGTAATCTAAGCTTTTCTAATTCCTTTGGAATTGTCTTTAGGTTTGAAGAAGTACATGCTGAAGATATTCAAAATGGAATTGACCAATCAAGTAATCAGGAGAAACAAGAAACGTCCAAAAAAGCTAACTTGAAAATTGAGTCTTTCACGTTGGAAGTAGATAAAAATTTAATTAAAAATGATGGAACTGAACTGAAAAATATTAAAGGAGTGACGTATTACACGTATGCGAAATCCCTCGGGAGTCTGTTCCTGCTCCTTCCAATTATATTAATTTACTTGACCAACGCTTCCATTGAAGTGTACAATTTAGTACGACTCACATGGTGGATAAAGGCAATTGATACGGTAATTTGAAAAATATGTTAAAATCATCTGAATGCTTTTTACAAATATGAACGCAGTATAAGCTCCTCAACTTTTAGAGGGAAATCTACAACGAGAGTACTTCCACTTATTACGAGCGTTGGTGTAGCGTCAGCCTGTTACTTTTAGTACTTGGTTGTACGATCCAAAGTTTTGTTGCACAATTCGCAATAACACGAATCACTAATAATATGCACGACTCATTGTTAACAAAAATAATTCATGCTCCTGCACGTTTCTTCCACTCAAAGGACTACCACGTTATGAAGTCTCATTTCATGAATGACCTTAATTTTGGTGAGTTTAAGAATAATCCCTCGTCACTTGATTATGAAAACTTGTGATCATTGTTTTTTTTTTTTTTTTAGTTAGTACTAAGCTTCCGACAAAATTGGACAATACTCTGAGATACACAGCTATTATTTTCTTCGCCTTCTTCGTTATGCTCAGTACCATTCCTTGGTTCACAAACTACGTTGTACTCACCATTGTATTTTTTCTTTATGTTGGAAAGATTTACAGGTACGAAAATTTACTTAACGTTCAAACAAGCTGATTAAAAATATCATGCGATTATTTGTTTTTACCAAACAAGAGCTGCCCAAATAAACTTTAAGCTCTTGGAGCACAAAATAAGACTGGAGATCAACAATTTCCTTCAAAACAGTATTGAGGGGCTGAGCACAATCCGCACCTTCAAAAAGGAAAATGATTTAATGAGCAAGTAAAACATACTGTTTATCATAAATCAAGTTAACAAGCCAATATCCTTTGTATTTTACGTGATAAAATAATAATGTTTCTTATTTTGCTCCAAATCCCTTAGGTTTCAGGATTTAGTTGACCTTAATAGTGCATGCTGTTTCATCCGAGGTGTCTCAAAGAGTTGGTTATCTTCGAGGCTTGAGGTTCTCACGGCTAGCTGTATATTTGTCGCTTCCTTTTTTACAATCAGCCTACAAGAACACACGTCACCAGTACTGTTTGGACTGACTTTTGTTTATATATTCCAAGTGCCGCATATCATAAAAATGGGCATCAATTATCTACTCAAGACAGAACAGTGCTTCACTAATGTACAAAACATATGTGACTACCTTGTAGTGAGTAAACCTTTTTTTTAATAATTTTACATTGGATTTTGGAAAGTAAGGTTCCATCTTTACTACTCTAGGCTCTTCAGTATGGCGATGACGATAAAACAACAACACCTACTCTCGATACTGAAGAATGGCTGCCAGCAGGACACGTTCAGTTTGAAGATGTGGTAATTCGCCCCAGGTTGGATGAGCCTCCTATAATAGATCACTTGTCATTTCAAGTAAAGAAAGGAGAAAAATGCGGTAAGCCATTAGGTCCATTTTAGATTGACCCAAATGTTGTTGGTTGTAATGAGCAAAAAACTTGTTCCACATCTGATTATTCAGGAATACTAACCAAAACAAAGGCTGAAAGGAATGCAATCGTAGCCGCAATCTATGGTCTTTACAAGTTGAACAATGGCCAAATTACCATTGACTGCACTGACGTACGAATCATTGGTTTAAAACGACTGACATCACAAGTGTTTTTCGTACCCGAAAATCCCACATTCTACGGCACCGTCAGGTAAATAAACAATTACTGGATTGCCTGTTCCGTCAAGTCACTTGTTTTTACAAAAAATTTCCGTTACCACCAACTAAGGTGCTTCCTGGATTCCAAAAATTGTTACGACGATGCAGAAATATGGAACGTTTTGGAAAAACTACATCTGAAAGACGTAATCTCGAAGGTTGCCTCGCAACTTGACTGTTCGTTTGCCAAAAGTATGTTCAACACCGTTGAGAAGCAATTACTCTTCTTCGCAAGGGCTTATCTCAGCAAATGCAAAGTAAGTCCTGGTAAAAATGACCAAAACAATTTTCTGTACTACATCAATGTATTTTCTGCCTCGTAGGTCATACTGATGGAGGAGAACTCGAGCACCGATCATCAAAGCACTGCTTTGATTCAGGAGGTGATCGAAAAACAGTTCGAGGGCTGTACAGTACTGGTATTTGCTCAGCATCCGAGATTCGTGCTGTCGTGTAATTCCGTGTTGATTGTTGAGAACGGCAGAATGTTGGAGAACGATTACACGTCGACTTTTTTGGAGCAGGAGGAATCACATTTTAAAAAGTGGATGGTGGAAGACGAGTTGGACAGGTCGAGGTTCTGAGTATGAGATTGTGCAAATTGAACCGAAACGTCAGATTGACGAACTCTAAAACTGAATTGGTCAAAGTTGGGTCATTAATTTTCCAGTGGATCTAAGTTTGGCACAGTACAGTAGTTAAAAAGCCACTGACTTTAAATAAAAAGTATAGTCCTAACAGGCTCAAAACTGTTAATTGAATACATTCAAGATCAAACGTTGGTAGCAAACGTAAACAACATGTAGAGTTCCACTGATTTATCAGCGACCATATTTTTAAAATTTTTAAACCAGCGAATGATCACTGATTCAGTTTTAGAGAATAAAAGAATGGAAAGCCATTGAGAAACGTTTCTTTCAAGCTATGGATTTCGATTGGCTTTGAGTGTTTTTTGAAATCTTTAGCAACAATGATTTTTTATGTTTTGTTTCATAAGCAAAAATGCAGTGTAAAATTCGTTCATGATTTTGAAATACTTTAGTAACCATCACTCATTGTACAAATTGTATATTAGCAATTGTATTATTTTACATTATTGTCAGAGTTTATATGTACACTTGCTTGAAATTAAATCATACACAATATTTGATTTCTTCATCGATTTTTCTGTACTTCATGAGGTTAAATACTTTGTTACGACAAATTGGTCTTAGTTTTCTAACCAATTGATTTGTGAACAGCATAAATGATTTCGTTGCTTCAACTAATGAAAATATAATTCATTTACTGATGAATACTTAATTTACTTTCTCAACGTGATTCGATATTTAATGATTTAAAGGGAAGCCGACGCTACACATACTTATTTAAACTTAAATTAAGTTATACACATAACATGTAATGTTTACATTAATTTTGATATCGATATTATTATATACAAATAAAATAAAATTTACAAAAAATAATCATGTAAACTTATAGGTAATAATCATGGTAATAATAACAATACTTTATACTCGTACTACATTTCAAACTCTTGAAAATCATTGATGAAATCCAACAACACGAAACCATTCAATAAAATGTAACTTCAAGTAACGTATCTATTCTACATTCCCCGAATAAAGTCAGAGAGAACAATCATAGTATTGATCATAAAAAAAGGTGGAGCACTAGTGGTAAATTGATAACGTCTGCGTTTGCTATTCAAAGTCTAAATATAATGTACGCTTACGCAACAGTACCTACACGTCTGTATATATACAGACACTTTGGTGTAGGCGAGGCCGCAATATTGACGTTATCACGAGCCAACTGGCCACGTTTGATTGAAATCCATTAACTGATACACGTTCGTTTCATTTACTTAGTATTTATACTACCATAGGTGGTAAGAGCTCGAGGAGAGGAACGCTGGTGAATTTCCGCTGGGAATAAATATATTTTTAGATTCGATCGATCAGTAAAACTAGAATTTCCTTTCAAGCACACATCACTAGAGAAATGTATATGGAAATTCCATCTAAAGCGGTTTATTTCATGTTCCAGTCGATTACAACGTTGTGTGAGGAGATCTTTGTCTGACAACTTTTTCAAATAATCAAGGAAGGTCTTCTTCCGAAGGTACAACAGGATTCAGATCATAAACAAGTATTTCTTTAGTTTGAAGGGAAAAAAGCCAAATTTTACTGTTTTGGCGATAGATACAAGCAAAATACGGTTTTCGTTTTTGTTTGTTCGTGAGACAAAAAAATATCAACATTATAAAAGAACTAAAAAAAAAAATAATATATATCCAAGACTTGTAAGCTGTTTAAGTTGTAGAAAACGTTCTCGCAGATTCTATTTGATACGTTTGTAACGTTTTGTATTTTACAGAGGCTGAGATAACTGAAGAAATAAGCCAGTGCTACAGACTCATACATTTTTAAGATCAGTCTCTTCAAAATGAACAGTAAGAGTACACCAAATGATACTGTGGATCTTTACGAAGTGTTCGGTTATCGGCTGGGAAGTTGATGGATTAAAAAAAAAAAATCGTTACGTACACATGATATAAGTATTGTACATGGGCAAAATTATTATTCATTTAGAACGTCACAATCTCAAGTTTACAACAATTTAACAACAGCCTTATTTGTTGTTTTGGTTATTAAGAATACAAGAAAAATGTTAAAAACATTTTTTTAGTCTCTGTCCACTTCAATCTTCAGGATGTTCCTTTTTATAGAATAACCCATATTCGCTCCGAGCCGATACAGAGGTTGCGCCCCCTCTAGCCAAAATCAGGCAAAATTTCTTGCATGTAAACAAACGGTTTAGAACATATATACATGCGTATAGCTGCTTGTGATTGGCTGAATAAGACAGCAGGAGAGGATCGTCGTTATCTTTCTAGCCTGCCAAGTGCCAATCACAAGCAGCTGTACGCATGTATATATGCTCTAAGCCGTTTGTTTACATGCAAGAAATTTTGCCTGATTTTGGCTAGAGGGGGCGCAACCTTTGCATCGGCTCGGAGCGAATAACCAGTCGAAATTCCGCTGAGCGATTTTTTATGGTGAGAAAAATAATCACGTAAGCAAAATTTACATGACACAAATTAACACTTGATATACTAAGACTGCACATTTGTTTGAGTTAATTTAAATAGTTGGTCATTGCGTGTAATTGATATTTTGAAAATGTTGGCATAGTTATACAGTATAAATACTAAAATCGATGCAAATAACGTGTTTTGGTACATAGAATGATTGTTTAAACTCCATTCTGCTGTTAGTGTGGAATTTATTGACATCCCATAGCATCGATACAAAAAAATGTATTTACTTAATTTTTGAACAAAGCAACAAAGTTGTGAGCCAAGTGACTGATTATGTGTTGGAGCCTATCATACTTTTAATTAGGCTTGAGAATCGAGCAATCAAATATGAAACGCGAATCATCATTAAGTATTTATTGGTCCGATGAGCGATCTTTTTTACAACTTCGACGAGGGATCTTCATTGTTTCGTCTCTTTTTCCACGAGATGAGGGAAAATGGGAAGAAGTGGAGGAGGGAAAAAGAAGTGGGCATTAAAAAATTCCCATTAACTACGGTATTTCTTTCGTTTCTATTGTTTCGTCTTGAAATCACCTCGAAGTCGTCGAGATTTTAATTAAAAGTTTCTCATTATTCCAGTTGTTTGTGAAAAAAGGGAGGATCAGACGACATGGGGCAAGTATATAAAGTTTAAGATTAATTTTTTTTTTGTATCATTATCATTTACGTCAAAACAATTTCATCCAAAGAATTATTTTTATTACCACAATAAATTTCATCAAGAGAAGAAGAGCACGATAATCAAGGCAAAATAGCTGTACAACTAAGCCCGACGAGTCATAAAAATTAATTGTACAAATGAAAATTAAACAACCCGTTAGTCGTGCCTTCCTCACCACCAAGTAACAATTCATCCAGCAAAACTTGTCCTCGTCTACATCTCGAGAACCGCGAAGATGTATATATCTTACTAATATATAAAGCAGAAGCGCTAAAACCGTTGTAATTGCTAACCGCGAAAACTTTTGAACCGATTTTGTTGAAATTTTGCACACTGATTCATGATACTTTCTAGATGGTTTTAGTACAGTTTTTATCTTAAAAAATTTAATAACAATAGCAATAAATGAGCTCAAAGTTTTGCAAAAATACGCCAGCTTTTCACTTTAGTTCAGTAAAATCCGCTAGGTGGCGTCGACATAAAATCGAAGCTACCTGCAACATAATTAAATAAGTGTGGTTATAATAGGCTGGAGCGTATCAATAGTGGTATAGTCGAGCTTCGGTAGCTCAACAAGCTGTATAAAGAATGCTGATAATAGTCTCGCAGCTGGGTATCCCGGTTACGGTAGACACTCTTCTCTAAGGGGGAAGGGACCTGGGTGTCCATTCACCCTGAATCTCGACGAGTGCGATCAAAAAAAAAAAAATTAATTTCAACCGATGCCGTCTCTGCCACAATACCAGGAGACATATCTAGCCAGGGCACAATCTGCTCCAACTCATCAGAGTTGTGAGGGAGTTCCACCATCCCACCTGGTGCAGTTAGAGAATTTGTGGCTACAAATGTAAGCAAGGGAAGAAAACAGCTCTGAGCTCTGAGGGGCATGGGCAGCCACAACGGCTACCTTCTTGGTCATTGCGTCCACAATGCGCTAAGCGCTTACCCACATGTTCCCGTCTAAAGATGAGCAGTTGGTTATCCGGGGAACGACCCGAGACAAGATATTCTTTGGTCAGCAGCGTACCTCCCTCTATCACAGTCTCCGTATATCGAGACTCCCAGGGTAAGAATCAAGCAACCGTAGCCAGCTCTTCATCATCAGGAATAAGAATAGCCTGGAAGTTTCACCACTGGCGCTTTTTAGGGCCATTCTAAGTATTTACGTTCCCTACTTAACCATCAATTTCATCGGTTATTTTTAGCATCCACCTAAGTGTAAACTACCTTGCCAACAAATTCATTTTTATTACCATTTCCGGAAGCGATTCGCTGACTAAAAGACTATATTAACTAAAGACGGGCACTATTAAACCAAGTCAGCCATTCACTAGCAGACGTCATCTGAGGAGTTGTTCTTCGCAAGGCTGGAAAACCCGGTGACCGACGACCCTATATTACCCTCTCGACTCTAAGAATTCAACCAGGAATCACTGATCCTCTCCAAGATCTGCGTTGGGCAAACCTATAACAGCTATGTAGGAAAAAAAACTTGAGCCAACGGGACAGCCTCCACTGGACAAGTATCACTAACCAATCTCCCCATCTAAGATCACCAAAACAACTGAATCTGCAAATAAAAAAGGTGCTTTAGACACCAACGTCTTTGACGTTATACTATGTATATTATTTTATATAGTAATAATACGAGTGACTACATTTTAAAGTTGCGTGGCAAATTAATGCGTCGTTATAAATAAAAATAATTTTAACGAATCCCACTAGGGCATGTAATACTACTCTATTGAAGAAAGCAATACTATAGGATGGTTTTTCTTAATTTTCTGTATACAATATTATGTTTTGGGTATTAAGTATGGACTAAAAATAAGTGTGGGAGCATATGTGATAGATGTAAGGATAATGTTACAGATGTAATCAGCATAGGCAGTAGAAAGTTGTTTTGAAATCATCGGAAGATTCGATGAAATATGTAGTCTTGGACTGGCCATCTGATATAGTAATTATATGGTATTGTATAGTGAAATATCGTTTATAATCGTTAACTTCTTATATTTTAAAATATAAATTAACACTGTATACACTCATTCCCACCATGACTGCATTACCTTTGTACACAATATTGTTTCACAGAAAATTTTTTTACACTCGTGATACTGTTGGCCAAATAATTTCATAGAAGTATAATTTTATTTTTGGGTAACCAAGCATTTGCTGTCCACTGATGTTTTTATGACATGTTTTTGTTCCTCATTCTAACGCCATTAAAAAAAATTCCAACGATTTTTTCAGATACTTTTTTTGACGATACATTATTTCCTCTATGTAAAAAAAATTTTCAAATACATCATCATTAGATTAAAGAAGTTCTTAAAGTAATTATTCAAAAAGCCTTGGTCCCATAAAAAAGTATTTGAAGTATAAAGTTCACTCTACAATTAAAGTTGTTCAATAAACATCTTTTAGGTAAAGACACCAAAAATATCCACTTAAATAATAGTAAATCTGTTCTCCTGACAATTTTTTAGTGCTGTAGTTAAAAGCTTCAACAATCTAAAACTTTCATTAGCCAATTACTGATATCGTTGATATTATGATTATATTTAAATGTGATATTTTTAAATTCATTTGATCGAAAAAGTATCTCTAATGTTGTTGAATAATGTATCATAAACATCATAACGCACATTTTATCGTTTGTACTGTTAATAAAGGACCAAGTAAAATTATAGAAATTATAGACTAAAAAGCATAGGGCCTAAACTTTAAATTCATGGAATAAACTTGATCAGAAAAAATAAAATTAACTTTTTTTGTTGCAAAAACTTAAAAATGTTTGCAAAATTTTTGTTTCATTTGAGTATTGTGGTATCAAAATTAAATATAAAAATATTTATGGGGAAAAAAAAATATGGTGTTTGATGGGATTCGACCCCATGTTAGTTATAATCAGGAAAAAAAGAAAAAAAAAGGAATGAATCAATTGATTAAATTACAAAAAAATGTGTGTGCACTCGGTGCATCACAATGGGTTCGAAGAGGTGAGGTCGTTCACAAAGAGGGGTATAATCTGAGACAAGATTCTCTATACCCCTAGACGGGTCACGTACCATCGGTATCTCCTGGCAACTCAATGTTCAATATGACTAGCGCTTTCATACGCGCTTAACCACTCGACCACCGAGCTCTTGTTTTCCAATTCGTTAAATAGTCGATTTGAAGCTGGCATAGATAAAAAATGCCATTAGGCAAGACACTCGTAAATGTGTTAATTGCTTAGCGTTGTAGTCAGTATATCTATATGTCCGACCAACGTGTCTGCAATCGGTCATATAGGTATACTGGTAACGTGTTAGAAGTATTTACAAATCGTTCTCGAGTTCCTTGCTGGAGGGCGCTGTTTTTACATCTCTCTCGAAGTTAGCTGACGGGTAATAATGTGTAAACACAGCTATGGGTATACCTCTAAAGTATAATCACAATCTTCCATCTTAAAGCATATTAGAAAAAAACGAAATTTTGGAGCCAATCCAATGCTATAAATGGCACATTTTGGACACTAACTCAAAGTTTCTACACTCGCTCATGCGGAAAAAACGAAGTATGTATCGTGATCAACGTCAGCTTCTACGGCTAAACAGTACGGAAAGCGTGACACATGATTAATTGAGAAAATATTTTGTTTATTAAATCGACAAAAAAAAATAAGCTCAAATCTCTAATTAAAAGATTATTTATAATTGGTAATTAAGTGATTTGTTAGTGTCAAGTTCATACATTAGTACGTCGTTCGGTCAGATCTATCCACTTATAAAGTATAACTGTCTGTAAATATTATTTGTCGTCCATTGACTTCTCATGATTACGTTTAAGATGTAAAAGTGTATTACATAACTGTTGAGAAATGTCATTTTTGAGAAAAAGTGTGACATAAGAGGATTTTCCTTGATTCTCTCTCTTTGCCCCCCCCCCCATGCCATACTTTCGGTTTCCTTTACAACTCAGAAGGACATTACAGCACACCCCATCACCACAACACATATTTTGAATTTTTTAAATTTTATTTATTTTTTTTATAACTTAGTTCCCACTCATCGTAGAACCCAGCATCTTCTGCACTATGGTCAAGGCCCTTATCTACTCTGCCATGGGCGTTACCTGGGGTCTTATTGCGTGCTTCGATATACGCAATATGGTTCGAGATTTACCGTCACACCTCCAACCTTATGGCGAGTAGGACCTTATGCAGTCAAGAAAGAGTTAACTTAAAAAGCTCACCGGTCTTTTTTAGGGCCATCGGACGTCGAACTACCTAGCCATTAAATATATTAGAACTTAACAAAGTTGACTGAAAATAGCCTTTAGGGGTCACAAAAATTATAAGCATGCCAAAAGTCGCAAGAGGGTGAATCGGAAGAAAAACTTCAAGTGTATCTAATAAATACAATTTTACTTAGGCGTCAAGAAACTGACGCAGAAAATTTATCGAGATTGAAACAGCAGCGTCAAAATAGACAAATAAAGAATCCATTACGTGAGAGATCAGCTTTTCATTGTATCCTCACAGCAATCTCTGAAATCTTTAAAGATCCTACTTCAGATTTTTTAATGAGTAGAAAATGTATTTGTGTTTTTGTAGCAATAAAAATGTAGGGTTTAAGGTCCAGGACTTTGTTGCTCTGGTAATAAAGTTGTGAAATATGAGAAAAAAAATTTTTTTTTAATATTAATTTTTTGGGGGTTTAAAATCTTAACAGCTTTAAAAAATAGCCGTTTTCGTGAATTACACGGGAGAAACTGTAAATCAACGGCTTCTTATGGCCACTGATTATTTTATGGCATAAAGAACGCACGGTACTTTTCAGCATAATAATTTTTTTGAATTTTTACACCTCATTATTTAACCAAATAAACTATATGGATTCCGAAAAAATATGTTTTTAATAAGAAGATTTTTGTTCTTAGATGTATCAGGAATATGTGTAAAATTTCTAACTGAAAATGTTTCACATTACATGTCAACACACTACGGTGTTTTATTTAGTAAGTCTCGGGCGAAGCCGAGACGGGGGGCTGCTAGTATATATATATACCCTCGAGCGCACGAGTGCGTGTTTTTGTCGAAAAGTTCGCGGTTGTCGGCGCACTTAATTCGACCGTACACTCGCACGCCAAAGTTGAACTCGCGCTAGAGATAACTACTGACGTCCTATGGCGCGTTTCCTTCCTTTCTTTTTACTTTCTTCGCCTGTACTAATAACTGCGCAACTTGGTTTTCTTCTGCTTGAGTTGAGTTTGCGGTCAGGTTGAGCAGTGAATATAGAAAGTACTCTAATGGACAGGTAAAATAAGGATTATACAGGATGAATGGGTCTCCCTGGATTCGATACTTTTATTAGAAAAGCAAAAAAGTTATTAATGGTTCGTCAAAATGACTCACTAGAAACGCTGCTGTCTAGGTAGGAATAAAACCAAAAATGTATTTGACAAAAATAATATTGGTTAGGAACGTAGAACACGTGTATGGACCAAAACACGAGATATAAGCATTGTAGGAGATACACGCTCAAACATAACCTCTTACCATTACTGAAGGACCTCCTTTTTTACCCGTATTATTATTCCAAACAAAACTTATTCATCAATTCTTTGCCATCTTTGTGGCACAAGTTAAAATTATACTCTCAAAAATGAAGAATGGCACTACCACAGTATATACAAGCTAAAATAATAAAATGGCCTCTCGAAACATAAAAAAAAACCTTGCTAACCAAGGAAGTTATTTTTCACGTCATTTTCGAACACAAAAAAAGAAACTCCAATTTTTCCCGTAAATTTTATGCACCCACCAGAGCCATATCGTGGAAAAAGAACGTCACCAAAGTCGTCGAGAAGAAAAGCTCGTAACCTTGTTATCTCGGGCATCCAGAACCAAGGCATTGAGTTCATTTCGCGCGCGGAAAAATTACAGACTCCGCTTTTCCCCTGCGCTCTGCATGTAAAGCAAAGTCTTACTGCACGCTGCAGAGAGGAAAACGAGCAAGTCGTACTTTCTTCCGTTCTCTCTTTTACTGCACGTGTACTTTTTGTACCAGCGTGCCCCCCCCTACTTTTTCTCTGACCCTTTATCATTACCCACCCAACTCCGGGATGAATGTACAGCCAGCCAGAAAAATGGATGGGTAGCGAATTTCTTTCCCTCTACCTGTTTTTCTTTCTCGTGTCTTGATATACTTGGTGTGTAAGACTATATATACGTACCAGCCTGCGGCAACCGCGTTTCATATGAATAACGCTTCCGATCACGTACAATGATGCGTTCGCTAATTAAAACTGCGAGGGCTTACATTAACTAGATGGAACACGATTGCCCCGGGCTTTAATTTCTGCCATGAATCAACTTTGTAAGGGTACTTTTTGTAATTACTATTTTTACATTTCTTTAAATTTTTTTTTACATCATTAGTCGTGCCCTAGAGCGGGTAACGTTCTCATGTTTTTCTCTACTTTGAGTTTAAGGTTATGAATTTTTTGACGTGAATAACACAGCATTACAAGGTTTTCGCACAAGCAACTGGTATTATCCCGTAGATTTTTTAAAGCTGAAACCTAATCTGGACTCAGGATTGCTCTATTACGTTAGGATTTTGAGATAATACAACCAAAAAGCGCAAAAAACACGGTTTTGGCTTATAATTGAGGTTATGAAGCATCGTTACATATTTTTTTCCAGAAAACGTATATAGAACACTTAAAAGTGTAGGTCTTGCTCTTCCGAATGCCGTTGAGTTTGCTCGAATATCTTTGTTTTTAACCGAGATGTGTTACTCTAAACTTCTATAAAGCAGTTTTCCCATTATGCGCTTGTTGATATAGTCATTGTGAAATTCATGCATTTTATAAAAGTTTAAAGTAACACATCTCGATAAAAAAGAAGATATTTGAGCAAACTCAACGGCATTTTGAAGAGCAAGGCTTACACTTTTAAGTGTTCTATATAGTTTTTCTGGAAAAAAATATGAAACGATGCTTCATAACCTCAATTGTAAGCCGTGGCCGCGTTTTTTGCACTATTACGTTAGATTATCTTAAAACTTTAATGTGTTAGAGCAATCCTGAGGCCAGATTAGGTTTTGGCTTTAAAAAATCTACGGGAAAATACCAGTTGCTTGTGCAAAAAAAAAAGCCAATTTTTGTAGCACTGCGTAATTAATGGCGATCGACATTTGGTAAAACTTCCCGTGTACAACAGGTCAATGAAACCAAAAAAAGTTTCTTTCCATCCAGGGCTTGTAAGACAGTATCTCATCGAACCATCACCAAAAGAACCGCATGTATCGACAAGCATCTCATCCGGAACGATAGATCAACGATATAATTGATGTCCCTCTTTTTTCCCCGTCCCAACAGGTATATATACACGTACTCATGAGCGTAAATTTAGATTTGGCAAATTTACTTTGCGAGCCAATGTGCCTAAGCCGATTAAGATTACGCGGAGCAGAGACTTGCTATCCGGACCGATTCATCAACCCAACCCCAACCCTCGACCGCTTTTTAATCCTTCCTGATGACGTTTAAGCTTCGTCCCTGACAAATTAACGCAGACTACTCGCGTTTGTTTTATTTTTTTTTGTTTTGCTACACTATAGTCGCATACGCGGTACTTTTGGTCCAATGTACGCTTTGACGAGTGAAATCAGATAAAAAGGGAAGAAATTAATCCTAATTTAACCCGCAAAAAAATTCCACGGGTGCAGAGTAGTAAGACATTCCAGACCAGATGAGTGGTAGCGGCTAATTATGGAATCAAAAATCACTCAACCGAGATGGAAACAGCTCGCGGGATGTGTATCTCAAAAATCTGGAAATCGATGGCTCGGCAGGGGGAGAGAAAACGTAGCTAGAAGGGTGCAAAGCTCTGGAGCGGCTCCAAAAGAAGGCCATGACTTCATAAATCCCGCGCCGAGCTTCCCCTTTCGGCCGGAGACCGCGGCGTAACTGTTTCCAACCAATTATTATAAATAAAATGTGGCCTCCGATACGATACGTGTACAACCGAAAGCTGCGCGTGTATAATGACAAACTGTCCTGGGAAAGGCAGCAGGAAGGAAGCAGTGAGCGTGGGGAGGAGGCCCTCCTCGCCGATGGCTTTTTCTCCCCCGAGTCGCTTCCCCTCCGCGATTTATACCCCCGGGCTTCTGTATGGCTCGTTGTGGGGTAGCTTATCTTTTCTTTTTTTTTTTTCCTTTGATTGATTAATCGTTTAAAGTCACCGATGAAAAGTGCTACAATTGTGCTGCGATTATTTAATCCGGAGAGCATATTATACCAATGCCTGCACGTGGTGCATTTATTTCCCTGTATCCTTGAAAAACACTCATTAATCTTGGCCATCTCCCACGTACGAGCGCGTCCTCGAGATTAGCCAAAAAGCGAGTAATAACACAGGGAGGTAGAGTGGCAGCATCAGCCGTGAGAACTAAATAATGGTGGGCGCATAATTCCTGGCCAGCCACCAAAATCGTAATGAAACATCACGCCCGCGCGATATTAAACAATATATTTCAGCCTGCGCAACGGCACCCCCGCGCTCATCAACGCCCCCCCACCCCTTTGTGTCGGCAAATAACTAATTACCTTCCTCCCACCGGTGGCAAAGAAATCCAAACCCGAGGAGTGAGGGAGAGGACAAATTATCCACTGCGTGCACGCTTGCCAAGAACACACGTACCCGCGAAACCCCCGTCATCAGCCGTCGCATTCAATTGCGCCCTTTCGGCACAACGGGCTATTTGGTTGGGGGTGAGCGTGGCGGCCGATGGAGCCTAGGATATCAGCCCCGACTCCCTTGGCATCGCTCGACTTGCATAAATAACCAAAACTGTGTGTACAGTCGCAAGGCAGCATCTTGCCTCGCGATTAAAGTCGCGTTACATTTGTCAGGACTCCCAACCCCCATCCGTGTATACGATGATGCTGTGGCTTGGTAATAACAGCCCCTGCAGAGACGACAATCGTTGGCTGTGATGCGGGTGAGATGTGATCTGGCAATCCTCCGGTTGGCGGGAAAGAGGCTCGACGGGGAAGACGAGCTGACCTATTTTTTTTTTTTCTTTTTCCTGTACTCATTTAAATAAGGGACTTGTGCTTTTCCACTGTGTGGTTTTTTTTTTTTTTTCACGCGTTTTGGTGTATACGATTCTTGTTTCAGTACGATGGAGTACAGCAACAGTGATTTTTTTTTTTTCTATTGGGTTATGGAAAAGAGTTCTTGCAAAAGTTGGTTAATGTGAATAATTCGGGGCAAACGTGAGATGTGGGATTTTACAAAATACTATTACATACTTTATTTGCTGCCAAGTGTTAAAAACAAAGTGCTTTAACAAAACAAATTTTTTTTTTTACTACAATTGTCAAAAATCTGGTAACCATGGTATACTGATAATTAGAAGTTAACATAGAAGTTTTAAGTTATAAATAGCACTCCAAAATTTTGATTAAAGTTAGAGAAACTTGAAGTTGGATTAATTTTGTTTACTACAAAACAAACTGGCGACGTTTCTGAGGTTCATGTGTTTTCTCGATGAGACGATAATTTTCACCCAAGTTATTTTATTTCGTGGTATTAATCACTGATTTGAAGATCCAAACAATTTTATGAATAAAATAGCTTTTCGTTTCAGCCTTCGAACTTTTAACTCAACGGAAAAGTTATCGTTTGGTATTTTTTATCATTCCACCCTCGGTTAATCGTTGATTCTTTATGATTTTCAACATAATTAATTTCGAAATAGTTAACTTTGGTTCTATTGTAATAGTATTACTTTTTATTGATACTTATATTTCATCAGTAACTTGATCACATAAGCCCACAAAACGTCCCTACGATAACCTACAGCCAATCGATCTATTAACACCAATTGACCAAAAAATAAAAAAAAAGCCCCAACTCTGCAAAATTGGCGTTAAACTCGACCAGGAGCATTTTATCGCGATCGCCGCGATTGTAAATTCGAAAGTTAATCGAAATCAGAATATAATACAGCGCCCACCCGACCCCGTAAACTTTCGTTAAAGCGATCTCACCCTCCCCCATCCCCCAAAAAACAACAACAACATCGATACCCTTTTATCCAAATAAACACGTTTGCGAAACGATACGGACTACATTTTACAATAAAACCCGGCCTCTCCCTTTGAATTCGCGGATCGAAATGCTTTTTAATCAAAGCACGCTCCAGTTTTAATTGAATAAAACTCCCACGGCCATCCTCTTCAAACACAATATCAGCGACTATACCCCCTTGCCATGTATTTATGTATAATGCAGTTGCGTTGGAATACACACTGAAGTGCAAATTAAACGCGTAGGTAAACGTGTCGAAGCTGATGCTCTGTCGATTTTTTTTTTTTTTGTTTTTCTTATACCCACGAGCACGTGCAAGGGACGCTTTTACTTTCTTTTTTCTCACTTTACGTGACAACTTTTTATATTTTACAAGAATTACAGTCAAAGTTAATTTGAACACGATTGCCGTATCATTTTAATCGGATGCGGGTGACGCGGAAATAAATATTTGCCCGAAAAAAAAAGAAACCAATGCGTTTATAATGACAGCGATAACGTTTCGTATAAATGAATCGGGGAAAATTGAAAGACGCATTATTTGACCGGCTAATTAAAATTTAATTCGATTCGATATTCCACATGTATATACAACACCGCACGCGTGCTCGCGAGTGTATGATACAGTGGGCGGCCTTCTTTTGTACTGATACGTGAATAATTGAATCCGTAATGATGCGGCCGAACACGAGTAATGCACGGGTCGTCGGCGTTGCTGATAAAAGCGAGCTTGTTTTCGGTTTTTGAACGATGATTAATTATTTTTTGTGTTTTGTGCAGTAAAAAATGAAAGAAAAGTTATACTATGGCTTCTAATGCAAAGAATTGAGCTTTTCCTTTGAGTGTTTGTTTGTTTGGTGAAACAGAGACGGCACTGTAGCTTTGACCAACATCCATTACACGTTATTTGATATCGCCAAAAAGCTTCCGTGTACGAAAAAAGCTTTGCCAAAGGAAAAATTCATCAATAATACTAATGTAAAATATTTTGAACGGAATAGTTATGTGAGCATTCGTCAACAACACGCACAAAATAATACAAGCTTTGCGGTGGAATTGACAAATCGATGTGATTTATTATCATCCGATGAGGAATCAACTACGTTACGCAGATAAGATAGGCGTCTTTGTTTATTCGAGATCGTCGAGGTATTGCATATTCATTTGCTTGTGTACACAGACGGGGAAGACCGTACGATGTATTATAGCAATGGATTTCCATGCTAGTCAGGCATGAGCATTCCTATACTGACGTTTTGATATTTTGAGGAACCTCGTGTGTTGAAAAAGGCCTCGGTGTGTTTTAAGCGTTGATAACTTGAAAAATGGATAATTTATTTATTAAGAAATAAGGTTACTCTGCGGAAAATAATTTTATTCTATTTATTTTTTTTAGGGACCAACAATTTTTTGAAAATGTAAGGTAATTTTTTTCTGGATTGCATTATCTATCCAACAACTACCAAATTTGACAAGAAAAATTAAACTCAAATAAAATAGATCTATTTATAAAAAATCTGTACCTTAATGCAAAAATTTAAAAGAAATTAACAAAAGAATAGTTAGTCAATTTGAATCTATAGTTTTCATTTCCTCAAGGTTTGTGTTGTTCTGTATTTGATTTGATTGAAATTAGCTACAAAAGTTTGAAAAAAAGAAATAACTCATTAATATAACCATACCTAAATAGTGTTGGTTATTTTATTTTACATTTTTTTTTTTTTTTTCAATCACCATGTTAAACTCATACACTCGTGAAAAAATTCTTTCGACTCTTTTTACATGACTGAACTAAATATTGTATTTGTTTAACAACTAACAATTTATTTCAGTGGATAGTTAGCTCCTATTTTAATTAACCAATATTTTTAACAATTCTAAATAGAATCTTCATTAAAATTTACAAATAATTTATACTAAAAGTATTAGTTAAATTTTATTAAACAAAATTATACATCAGTTACGAGGGCTAACTGCACCTAACCCCTTGAGCGACTAATAAATACTAATAACTGATTCTTTTTTTGTAAAATATTTGAATATGTGTTTTCAATTTGCAGTAATTTTTAATTCAGTTTGAAATCTAATGTAATTACAATTTTTTATAGCAAATTTTGCTCTTTAGTAACAATACTCGTTTCAAAAATTAGTAATTGGTCGGAAAACCTTTAACGTGAGCTACTTTTAACATAAATTATTGGGGAATCCATAAATCCTAAGATACAATATTGCAATGTACTATACTCATAAAAACCAAAACTACTAGAATTGAAGAGATTTTTTATGGTGATAAGTTATCTTATTACCAAAAAAATTAAGCTAAAATTTTTAATAATTTTTTCTACTAGTGCGGCTTTTATGAAACACAGAGCTCCTTGAACTGTCACAATAAATCCATCAACTAAAACTAAGTAGAAGCAGCAAAAAAACAAAATCGAAACTCGGGCTACAAAAATTTTTGAAAGTAAAATAAAACTAAGGCAAAAAAACTTGAAATTCCTACGACCCTGAACTTCGCGTCGCGTTCGCGTAGAGGCACCGATCGATGCACGCGAGCAGTTCACTGGCCCGTGGAAAGTTACTTTCCTCGAGCTTCCTTCTGCTGTCTCTGTCCGATCGTTTTTCATCGACGCCCTTTCGCATTTCTCCAAGAGCCCCAACCGTTCTTACAATAATTTCCGAGGCAGATTATCACCAAACGTCATTCAGGAGCGATTTTGCAACTAAAAATTAATTGAAAAAAGAAAAAAATTAGCCATTTACTAAATAGAGAAATAATGGATACGTTGATTTAAGCATTTTTCAACTTGCCAAATGTTATAGTTCAATGAACTAATCAATTTTTAAAAATTGTCTCCTAATATTAAATTACACAATAAAAATTCTATAAATCTTTTACCAACTTTGACACGCTGGCGTTATTTTTTAATACACCAAGAAATTAATTCCACAAAAAAAAGTATACTAATGATAAAATAATTTAACACCGATGGAAAAGCTAATTTGATCCACCCTCTGATGGTTTAAAGAAACTTGTTGAGTTGATGTTTGAGGTCATTTTTGAAGGTCAATTAATTTTTTCCAAATATTTTACATATTTTTGATCTTAAACCCAAAAAAAGTGATAGGAAGTTGCAACTTAAAAACAACAGTCAAGTTGGCACTGAATCAGATGAACTATCCCTGTAAAAAATACAGTGAACCTATAACTCAAAGCCCAACGTCACCTGAACTCGACAAAAGGATATTAATTAATAATTAATTTTTAATGTACGGTAACAAAGTTTAAAATGGCTTATCAGTAAACTTTGAAAAGTATAATACACTTTTTTACGTATCATATCAATTGTCAATGATTATTTCACGAGGAGTGAAATGAAATTCGTAAACGTCTGTCTTTATCATCATGCACAGTGCTCGATGGATTGTCACGGCGCGAAAAAAAAAAAAAACGAAAAAAAAAAGAAACGAAAGAACGTAGGAAGGGCAACTGAGGATAGGGCAAAGGAAGGGAGACGAGACGCACTTTGTATAGAAGATGTGTAATTGGAATTCCGCGACGTCTCAAGATGTTATTCCACGAGGCCGTTTTTCACCTTCAATGTCGCTCATTTCTCACCACCACTGCATCCCCTCTTCCTTTTTTTCTTCTTCATCAGTCTCTCACTTGACGAAAAAATTGTTTTCCAACTCGGCATACACCCTTTTGCTTTATTGAATAATCATTGTTTCTCTCGCTCTTTCTCTCTGTTTCTCAATACTAAGCCTTTTTGTAATTTTGCAATTTTCATCCTCACGTCTTTAAGTATTGTCTCATACTGATATCATAAATATTAATCTAAATAAAAAAGTGAATTGAGACATCAAACGGTAAAAATTGCAGAAATGATTAAATAGTCTGAGATAAAATTTGAAAAAATGTTATAAACGTGCCACAACCTTGAAAATAGCAAAAATGGAATTATTTGTTGTTTTAGGTTAGTTATGAAACTTACGAAAACTCGTTATAATAATATGTGAAAATGGCTTTTTATTATCAAAAAGAAACAATTCATTGAGTTGTTTAAATCATAAGTTTGTTTCATTTTTATTTCCTCCCAATAGCTATAAAAAAAGAAAAAACAATTACAAAGGTGAGCAAAAGTTGAGGTTAAGAAAACCATTTTCATGTCAAGAGAGAAATAACACATAAACAAAAGAAACAACTGTCAAATACTAGTAATCATCATCTTCAGTATAATTTATTTTAAAACTTATAATGGTGACTTTTTTTGAAGTTATCATGATCAGAATATTAAAAATACCCACATTACTTTTTTACATTAATTTAAAAATAACATGGCTTTCCTCTTTTTATTTGTGCAAATGATATTAGATCATCACAAGAGAGTTAGGCAATAATTTGAAAGTGTCCTCTGCGGACAATCAGGTATCTCTATATCTTCAGAATTACGATACACATACGAATTTACCCTAAAAATAAGACATCTTTTAGCGACACAAGTAGCAAGTCAAGTATGTAACCCAACATGTAAAGAGAAAAAAAGAGTGTGTGTGTATGTGTATGTGTGCGCAAGCAAGCACGAGAGTAGCATATAATCCGAAGGTAGTTTTTGCGACTTTCTAGCAAAGAAGATAGAGGGGGCTGGCAGCGATAAATCTCGGGAGCGCCAGGAAGCATAACATAAACGCGTGCGAGCACACGTAGCGCCAGGACGTAACACACAGCGTGACTTTTGAGCGAAAAACCCACGAAACTGTGGATGATTCTTTTTTTTTCCCTCCCTCGTATTTATTGCGACTCTCATAAATGTAATTTTACTTTCTCATAAGCTCACGCACGCCCAGTATCATTCGTAAATTAGACTACCATATCGAGCAAAGTATATATCCCTGAACACCCGCAGCACATCTTCTCAAATACCCCCAGACGCGTCTGCCAACCGAGTCGAAAAAGAGAAATAAAGGCGAGCAGTCGCGAAAAATCTTGAAGCTCACTTTTCATCGCCGACAAACGCTCTCCACATTTCCCTTTTCTTTCTTTTTTTTTTTTTTCTTCTTCCTCCCCCCCGGCAGCTACGTATACGTCCGAAAAGGCTACATAGGGGTTCTGCAGAGAGTGTCCGACCATTAATCTTCATTACGATCTCCTAGACTGGATGGGACGGAGAGCCGCTGCTGTAACACACGCGCGCGCGCTAGAGAGGGAGGAAAAGAGTTGTTAATCCGCGACGCGACACACTACTTCGGAGGGAAAAGAAAGAGAGTCGCCCCGGCACTTTAGCGCCTCGTGCTGCTGAATATAACACTTGGAGGGTTATCTCGCGCATGAGAGAAACAGAGTGCGAGAGGACACACGCTCGCTGCAGGGAGGGTTGATGAAGTGGAGTTTATTTAGCGCTCGGATTAGATGTGAGTTTTGGACGAACTGCGCATTTATGTATACGTACACACACGGGAGTACTGTACACACTTGGGCTGGAATGGGTGGTGAGATGAGGAGCTCTTACTTTTCTTCCGTGTGTTTTTATGAGGGTGCATATGTGGAGGCTGATAAGCATTTTTTCAAGCAAAGTTTTGGGAAACGTATAATTGCAGATTTTCGTTTGTTGCCTCATACTTAGGTATGTATATAAACATTCACGCCACTATGACAATGTTCGGTTCCGTGGGGCAGAAACAGTATATGTTTTTTATAAACTTATTTTGAGATTGGTTCTTCCACTATTCGCTAGAGGGCGCACAGCTGCTACCTAATCCCAACAGTTGTAGTAGTATCCATGTAGTATCTAAATAGTAAGTAGAATTATGTAAAAGATTATTGTTGTCATTGTTCAAATTTACAACTGTATTTTAGTACACTTGGTAATGAGTTTATTGTTACTGTTAAGTATTTTTTGTTCCATTCCTGTATCGTTGTTAATTTCTTTTTGATTTCCTATCCTTTTTTATACTTTTTTAGCCTGGGCATATAGCAACTCTTTCAAGCATCAGCGTCATCCCGTGCATTTGAGGATCTGATCGACACAATCTTTGCAGTCAGTTCTAAAATTCCTTTATTTGTTTTTTGCTTCTTTTATATGAATTTTCTGGGGTGCAGGGTATTAGGATCGGCCCCCTTGGTGAAGTATTTCAGTTGGCAGTAATCCCTACTTGTTAGTAGAAATTTAGTAATTCATGGTCATGAGTGTACTGCAAAATCATCAGTTTTGAAAACTTTCTGATGGATACCCTTAGTATTAATATGAATGTGCATTTACAGAAAAAAGTACATTTTTAGTTTTAGGGTAGCTACATCAAGTCTAACCTGGAAAATCGGTATGAACTAAAATGAAAGAAAGAGTCGGGAGCCTGAGTAAACCAAAGAACAAGAACGTGCGCATACTCTTTCAACTTTCCAAGAATCAATGAAGATAGCTAGAGATAAAGAGAAAAGGTGGAAACTTGCGTTGGGCGGTACGTATAGTGAATTGAAATTAACATAAAATTCGAAAACGCTGCGAAGAAAACTCGAGGAGAGGAGACGCATAAAGAGTCAACTACCGGACAAGTTCACTGAATGAGCCAACTTTCATGGCAGACGAAAACTCGGCATGAAAGGGGGAAAAAAAGCTACGCTCAAAAGAAGAATGTACACATTTTGGTACCGTAGGTCTCTAAGGAATGGATGAATGGTCAAACCTTTTGGAGTGCAATTAGCAAGAGTGGCTATATCATTAGACATTAGCAACAAAGAATAAATGATACGGAGATTATCGTGCCATATTAAGACCAAGAAAGTATACCCAATCAAGAAATAACACTAAAATTTATAAGGTTTGAAGCAACTTAAAATGTGTTCTGAAACATTCATGCTAATAAAATTTGTTTGTGTCCATCATAGATATTGTAACGTAATTGTTTATGTAGCAAACTCAAGTTGGTACTGTCGATACTGTAAAAGTTAAACGAGTACAGTCACCTGACCCTCTTTTACATAGCTGGGAATCATCAATTTTTAACCGATATCAATTACTATCAGCCCTTACGGTCACCCCATCAATTTTTTTAGAAAAGCAAAATAAACCTGACGTTTTTGTATTATCGTCCAAAATTTGAAACATCAATAACTTTTTTTACATGCATTGTAGGTCCACAAAATTTTAACAGATATATTTTTGGATGAAAATTTCCCTATCTTCACAACTTCATCGATATCTTACAGGTCAAACAATGTATGACTGACGAATTTTTGGAAAACCAGTTTCTTCGTCATCAATTCGTAAAGAAATAACTTTCAATTATTTTATAAGATTTTGAATTTCAGGACACTTTTTTACCTGGAAACGATTCCCATAAAGGACGAAAGAAATAACACACACCGTACAAATCACCAGCTCAGCCCAAACTTTT